>NW_022983474.1:4241146-4435568 GCF_010015735.1 Aaosphaeria arxii CBS 175.79
CAGCTTCAGTATAGGGCTTTTGTATATTGTGTTGTTGAGACATTACGCGCAATCGACGCGCTGGTGGGGCGCTCATGAAAAGGTGCCAGCTCGCTTGGGGTGCCAGCTCGCTTATGAAACACGTTACCTGTCATATCTGTATAGATTGATTGACATCTCAGGTCGTATAGAAAGGGGTTTAGATTCTAGGGTCTTTGTGGGCAACTGTCATGGTCAAGTAGTTGAAGTTAATTTGGGGCAGGATTAGACGACGCCTCTCGGAATGGATTCAAAGATTCTCTTGTCGTTCCCGCGAAGGCGCATCTAAACTCTTACCTACTTCTCAATCGACAAACGGGCCGATGCCCATAGCAGCAGAAACACCCAGACGAGCGAAGAGAAACAGAAAAATGGAGTTCTCGAAAGTGCATTCCAGATTTTGGCCCTATTACCAATATCTAGTCATCTTGAATCAAACATCTCAATATCAGAGCTCCCCTGAATCGATGTGAGTGCATGCACGTATCATTATCAGGCCAGCAATCTCCCTCCCTTCAATTGGGAAATAACCACAGCAAGATGACGAGTCAGCAAGTTGTCGAATCCGGCACTACGTGCGCTGGATAGATTGGTGCACATGGGTTTGCGTGGGACAGCATCTGATGTCACATCTTCACGCACTGGTCCTGCGTAGATCATTTAACAGCCACCAAAGGAGCTGATAGCGCGCTCGATTCCAAATATAGTGAAGGATTGTCTCAGAGTTTCTCTTAGGGAAGCAACTAAAGTTGTCAACAAGTTTTAGAAGGAGGGGAATTGTAATAGCAGCAGCTGGTGTTTGGCAGAGCCCTTCCGGACTTTTGGTCTCGGGTCTCCGCACTCTGCAGGCTTCGTTCGTCGTCGGCGCGGGAGATCTGAGTTGGCCGACCTCGACTGCAGGGATCGATGTCCCGGTAGCCGTAAGCAGCTAGTCCTAACATGATCCTAGCAACGTCTCGCAGGTGCACGATTGGCCAGGGGACGTCAGGCTATCTTGCAGCATCAATTCGCAGCATCACCTATCAACTCAGGGCTGCTGTGTGACTAACTGCAACATACTCTGTCTATGGTGTAAGATCGCCGTCCTTCAGCCCATAAGAGTCAACGGCAGTTTGCCAGAGAGGATGATACTATCGAACCCAAAACAGCGTGTGTTCGGCGTGGCTAGGATGGGTACCCAATTTCTCAGCTTGTGCTAACATACGTACTTGTACATGTAGAATTGCCAGGGGTTTCATTACAAAACAAATTCTAGCCACAATAACCGGCCGAAAGGGGACTCTCACTCGCCATCTCAAGGGAATGATTGTTATACAACGTCCTCACGATACGAGCTCTTGTATCTGGCTCTGTCAGAGTACAAGTGATGCTCTCATATTACCTTCATACTCTCGGTACTATCCATTGAATGCCCTAGGACATTTCATTGTGTATGCTCATACACCGAGGTCTTGAAAAATGCTATCAAACATCTGTCAGTTCATGATCTGCATCAGACGGACTTCGGATATGGGGTTATAAGTCTTGAAAACCACTTGGCCAGCACGCTCAAACTGTGCTATTGCCTCCAATCCACTCAAGCATAGCGAACAAGCGAGAAGGCTAATGACGAACGATGCGCTTCAGGTCGCGGCAGGACCTCCACAGACTGCCATATCAGGCCTAAATGCTATGCTCAGCAGGCCTCAGCGCCAAATGGCGGATCGGGATCTCAGACCTCGTTGCTACTCAGCAAGCTCGCCTTATGTGCGACACGTCGGCAATTCCGCCACAATGATCTATAACCTATATAGTATTACTTGCCCCCTGCTCGTGCTCCTGTTGTGGTAGATATACATAGGCTGCGTCCCTGGCCTTGTGTTGATTTCGAACGGCTCCTACGACTTTTCAACTTTTGGCTTTCTGTATGTCATGGCTCTTTTGACATTACTCACTGTGGGCAGTGCCCTTCTCGTATTTGCGGTTTGGAAATGGATCAGCATATCACGTCATAATAGAATACCTGCTGGGCTGAAGAAGCTTCCTGGACCCAAAGGTAATGTGACTTCCTTACATACTTACCGCCTAAGAGATAGCCTTCGATACATCTTGGGGTAACATAATTAACGATGTATTACTTTAGGCTACCCCATCATCGGATCAATACCTGATGTACCTGTCAAGAATGGTTTCATCAAGTTTGCTGAATGGGGTAAGGAGTATGGAGATGTCTATCAAGTTAACCTAGCAGGACATAATCACGTCTGGATCATGACAGATGAACTGGCGAGAAACATGATGGCAAAGAAAGGGTTGATATATGCTGCACGTCCCTGCGTGCCCGCTCTGATAGAAGACAATCGAACGGGGTACAAATATCTCCCGTTGATGTCAAACACAGGTAAAGTAGTCAACCGTACTAAGGCCCTGTCGTCTGACACCTAGGCAGAGAAGTGGACAAGACAGAGGAAATTCGCGAATGTTGTCATGCGTGAGAGCGAAAAGGTCATGTTCCACCGATACCCCGAGATAGAGGCCAAGCGCATGCTGGTGGAGCTTCTCGAAGAACCCGACCGCTATAACCACGCTATGGAGTCGTTCGTCGCGCGCATCACTTGCCGCTTAGCCTGGGGCCACAGCGAAGGAAGCGATGAACTCAAGCAGCGAGCCCGAGAACTACTCATCGTGGTTTCGCCTACGGGCTCTGTGCTGAACAGGCTGACATTCCTGATGAATCTTCCCGACTGGTTGGTCCCTGCGAAGGCCTGGGAGCGACGCCGTCTCCACACAGAGGAAATGTTCTTCCAGATCATGCAGGCTGAAGTCGAAGCCGACATGCGAGAAAAGAGAGCCCCCACGTCTTGGATGAGGACCTTCTTGGAGAACAAGAGCAAGTTCGGGTTCACTTACGACATGGAGGGTGCCTTCGCCGTTGGCATGCATGGCATCGCGGGAGCTCTGACAATCGCCGCGCCCATTCAGACATTCTGTCTTGCCATGTGCTTCTACCCACAGTACCTGAAGATGCTACAAGAGGAACTAGATCGCGTCTGTGGTGACCGGCTACCTCGCGCCGAAGACCGACCAAATCTCCCATTTCTCAGAGCAGTGATTCGAGAATGTCTTCGCTGGCGCCCTCCTGTGCCTACAGGTATCCCACATGCACTTGCCGAGGACGATGAGTTTAATGGTTACTTCATCCCTAAGGGCAGTATCATACATCCTCTTGAGTGGTCAGTATTTCTCTATCACATGTCCGAGAAGCTGAATTGATGATAAATTCTCCAGGTCCATTGCACGAGATCCCGAGCTTTTCCCCGACCCTGAAGCATTCAATCCTTGCAGATGGGTCGAGCCCAGCTATCCGACGTACAAAGAGCCACTGACAGAATACCCCACCATAATCAACTCAACGCAGTTTGGATATGGTCGCAGACTATGCCAAGGGCAGACCGTGGCTGATGAGGACCTTCTCATTGGCATTGGATCCATTGCATGGCTTTTCAACCTGCAAAGGAATCCTGATGAAATAACGAATTCTGATGCCACCACACCCCAGGTTGTCTCGGATCCCGAAAAGATCGAGGCCGACACACTGGGCATGAACAAGAAGGCATCGATATCCACCGAGGAGTTGAGCGCCGGCATCGAATCGAAGAAGCCGACGATGGAAGACGAGATTCTGTCCAAGTACAGCTACCCAGGCTCGGATCCGACGAAGCCGCAAAGTAACCAACATCTCGCGGACGCTACGCTCGACTTCACAACATTGTTGATTGCGAAGCCGTTGCCATTCAAGTTCCAGCTCAAGCCTCGCGACGAGGAACGCGTGAAGAAGGTTAAGGCTTGGTTTGAGGAGGGCTCGCAGCGGGGTGACTATAGGCAGACTCGAGAATACTGGGGTACAAACCATGGAGAAGGCAAGCCGTTGGGATGGGGTAAGGTATAAGCCATCGTGATAGAACTATAGTGTTACGATTCTACTCTCTGGGGTTACGCAGTGTATAGGCTGCAATGATGAGTCCCTATTTGTTTCTGGGTCCGCAGCCAGGGAAGTTGGTTTTGAGCGGACTGGCATGGCGAAAGGTGGTGGTTCTTCGGTTGACAATCCCAATCGTCATATATTTCCTTCATGTTCAATCTGCATCTTCTAGACCACCTTTCAAATTGTTTAGGATGTTACCTTCGATTTCTATGGTACTGTGGTGAGCGACTGTCATGAACGATTTTGGGCTGAGTTTCGTTTACCAAAAATGGAGGCGTGCAAGCCAATAATACCCAAGTCTCGGAAGACAAAAGCTCCACCCAATCACAGTCACGTACCCTTACTTCGCAATTCAGCGTCCCGGTCACTTTACATTTAACTCCTCATCGCTTTTTACCCTTCCCGCTGCCTATTCCTGTTTTTATGTCTGTGGTCAAGGAGGAGCAAGGCGTGCTCAACATTCGCAACTCCATAGCAATCAGCCTCGTGCGCAACAATAACAACAACACCGCGCTTCTCCCTTGCACTGTCTTCGTGTCTCATCTCCATTTGTACCACAGCCAAAGTGTGCCGTTGAAGCCATCAATGCCCCAGCTTGCCCTGCTTTAGGCCCGTAAAACGACTTTTGTCTCCGTTCAAAACTTCCCAAGCCATGTCGCTTCAGACGCTGCCAAAGCGCGAGCTGCTCATGGTAGGCATGAGTGCAAAAACATACCGCATTGGAAACATCGTTAGGAAGGAATGTCATGTACTCGTTGATGACATAGGCATCACAGAGCAGAACCTGGAGGCATGCAAAACAGAAGCTGATGTCTACTTCATCCTAGGCAGCCACCCACTTATCGCCAAAAGTTTATCAAGTGGTCCTTCAAGGGAACACGTCGAGCTCGAGTTCTATCCCAACGGCAACCTCAGGGAATACATCCGGAAGAATAGAGCAAGCATCACAGAAACGGATCTGAAACGTTGGGCCTACTAGTTGATCGAGAGCGTCGTTTATATCCATTCTAAGGGAGTCCGGCATTCTGATCTCAGGCTCGACCAGTGGTTGGTAGACGGGAACCTTGTCGCTCGACTGAGCGACTTCAACGCATCGGGATTCGACGACCAGCCAGACCTTGGATTAAAAGGGAAACCAGCACAGGGACTTGAGTCCATAAGTCACTCCCTTCCTCGAGATCCCGAGGCGGATAGCACGGTCGAGTCGGATTTGTTCGCTCTCGGGTCTACGCTTTATGAGCTCATCGCCGGACAAACCCCTTACGAAGGCCAAAGCCACGAATCTATAGAGACATTATTTCGAAAAGGAGAATTTCCGAGCACAGAAGGGCTTCTGCTTGAGGAGGTCATCATGGGTTGCTGGAAACAAACGTTTTCTTCTGCCACCGACGTCCTCAACTCCAACAAGAACATCTTCGGAGTGAAGGAAACGAAAGAAATTGACGAGATTGGGGCGATTTAGTTTATGCTTTAGTACTGCACAAACCCACTCACTACACACTGGAGAGGACTATCTCCAACATCACCCAAATTCCGGTGACCAAGCGACAGGACACAGCAACATGCTACGGCATGTATGACATCTAACGATTCCTAACATTGCATGTCGTATCCTGAGTTTAAGCAGCACGGCACAGTAGCTTGCGGCACCAAATCATCTCACAAATTTACGTTAAGGGATGATACCGCCTGCCTGTGCATAGAATCCCTACAAGAAATGCTTTTAGCCATAGTCTTATGTAGAACAGATTCGAATACAAAATAGACCCTCCTAAGTAACCAGGCCATGCCTGGGGACTTGTAATCTGCAGTAACCACGCTAAAGAGCCGTGGTTTGGCAAGGAAAATCCCTTCGAAGCTGGCCAACCTAGCACTTCCCATATCTTCTGGCATGCTAGATCTCCATGGATGGATCTATCTTTTTGAACGAAACCAAATGATTCTACGATTTGAGTAATTCATGGTAGTCGAAATGGCTGTTTTTTGGTAAAGTATCTGACACTTGTATGGAGGCACTTGCTCCACCTAACATTCTTCATGTAAGGTGAGATACTCGTGTATTTACGTTTACTGCTCATGGGACATATCTAGAATCTTAGACTAGGGGATCAGAGTAGCATACATAGTCCAGAAACGCTATTGATCTAAGTTAGAAAAGATTCCTATGTCGTTTTCATTGTCCAACCAAGACTAGAATTGCGCTAGAAGCGCCCAAGTGTCGTAACATGCCCACAGTTTGTCCCAATATATTTCAACACCCCAGGATTGCCATCAACGGA
Source organism: Aaosphaeria arxii CBS 175.79 (assembly GCF_010015735.1). Lineage (NCBI taxonomy): Eukaryota > Fungi > Ascomycota > Dothideomycetes > Pleosporales > Aaosphaeria > Aaosphaeria arxii. The sequence continues at coordinate 4,247,408 of NW_022983474.1, forward strand.
GGTAATCACTTTTATAGTGGATCAATGTCGAGCTTGGATAATCATTCCATGCCAGATAAGGTGAGAGAGCCGGCACGTGATCGTGCACAGACCTACAATCAATCAACAACGTCATCCTGATCGCCTCCAAGATGCGACGCGACCAATGCTTTCACGATAACCACACTTCGGGCGCTCTAATGAGCAATTTGCATATCTCAATACGACGATGCTCGGCTTCACTGCCTCGCGCACGCAGGTCTGCGCATACTTGTTCGGAGTAGCTCTCTTCAGCATCTCGTTCTTAGTGTTCCTGAATAGCTCTGTGAGCTTCGTGATCACGCAACGAATCGGCCGTACCCACAATGTTGGAGATGCTGTCGGAACACTTGGATTCGCAGATGAGCTCGTGGCATTGGTCGCATGCCCGGCCTGGGGCCTCCTAAGCGACCGCGTGGGCGTCAGAAGTGTTGCTGTTCTGGGATACACGATAGTGGGAATCAGTCTATGGGTCTTCGTACAGGCGAAGAATGTCTACCCGCAATTGCTACTTGCGCGACTATTTTTCAGCTTGGGCGCAACTGCGACGTGAGTCTGGATGCAAATTCCAGTAAACCCTAACTAATGACCCCCAAGCGCGACCATGGTAACGGCCATTCTTCCTACCATGACGATCGCGACAGACTCCAATGACCCAAGATCGCCCACGCGCACCCATCGCCCCTCACATACTCTGGCTCCTTCCATATCTTCTGAATTGACCATTACGCCCGCTCGATTCCGTGATCATTCTCCTTCAAGCGAGTTCACAGCTAGGAAAGAGGCGAGAGCATCCGCGTCGCATCTCGCAGGGCTGGTGGGCATGTTCACCGGCTGTGGTGCTCTTGTCGCATTATTGGTCTTCTTGCCACTTCCCACACGTTTCCAGCATGTTGGACATAGTCCGGCCACCGCAGTGGCGGATGCTTTCTATGTGGTTGGAGCTGTAGCAGTGGTCGTTGCCTTGGGTTGCTTTTTCGGATTGCGGAATCTACCAGGCGAAGATGGGAAAGGGCTGAAGCGTCTTGTTCGCGGAAACTTGCCAAAGGACGACTCGCGCTCATCAACTCGACCGCTGATGTCCTACCCTCGCCTCTTCCTCGCCAGCGTACAGTTGGGATTCAAATCACGGAACATCGGACTGGGCTATCTCGGAGGCTTCGTAGCACGCGCTTCATCCGTTGCTATTTCACTGTTCATTCCCCTCTTCACGAACACGTATTTCTTGAAAACCGGACGGTGCACAGCAAACCCTGACAACCCCTCCGATATCAAGAACGCTTGTCCGGACGCTTATAAGCTCGCGGCTGCTTTGACAGGTGTCAGCCAACTTATCGCACTACTATGCGCTCCACTGTTCGGATATCTCTCTGCCCGCTCACAGAAGACCAATGCTCCTTTACTGGCGGCAGCGGGAGCGGGGATTGCAGGATATGCAGCCTTTGCATCATTGGCCAACTTTGATCACGATGATTCTAAGAACGAATTGCGGTCTGGGTCCGTCTTCTTGATAGTAGCCCTTCTGGGTATCAGTCAGATTGGTGCTATCGTTTGTTCTCTGGCTCTTCTTGCACATGGCATACACAACGACGAGCAGCCGAGCAACGGCCACATGTCAGCAGACGAAAGCGCGAATGGTACCAATCATCCATCGGCTGGAGCCACACCTCCTCGTACACCTCCTCTCACTCCTGCGACCGAGGACGCGCCTCTTTTGTCAGGCCGCAATTTCTCATACCCTGATCGCGGCTCTGGATCAAATAACTTGAATCATCTGAAAGGTAGCATTGCCGGTACCTATAGCTTGCTAGGGGGTTTCGGTATTCTTCTCTTGACGAAGCTCGGTGGGGCCCTTTTCGATTCCGCCGGACCTGCAGCTCCGTTCTTGATGATGGCAGGGTTTAACGCGATTCTCTTGGTCGTCGGTCTTAGTATAGGGGCTTCTGACATTTTCCAATCGGTGTCCTCCCGCCTGGGCTGGAGGAGGACATAGGCGATTATTCAGTTGTGGAAGGACTCTACGAATTGATGTAATGGAATGATTGTAACGTGTTGGTAGTACTTGGTACACCATCATTGCAAAGTGTATGATTTGGCGATTCACGTAGCATTGCATTGCAAGCCCTGCCACTTCTTCATATCTTCGCATTCTCAAATATACCCTTTTCCTGTTGACCAAATGCTTGTTCATGTTAGCAGTGCGGGTCTAGGACGGGCGTTCTTCGGATCGATTAAACACACCCCCGAAGGCTACTACCTAAGAAAAGTGTCAAGGAACAAGTCGATAAAGACGTGTGATTCCATGTCCCTTTAATCAATGTAATGCAAGTACTCTATGAATGCGATTAATCCAGAAATCTGATTTCTGTCCATAGAACTGGACCTTGGCACGGGCTGTGGTTTCAGCTAGTCGTACGACATAACAATGATGTCCGCAGTGACATTGACTACTATACGCTTACCAAAGTCCGATTCTGTTTTCAATGTCCTTTCCCACACAGACGTCATGCGATGCTCACAATTAGCGACAATTAATACTAATGAGGATGTTGTTATAGAGTATATAAAGGCTTGATGTTCGATCACACAGTGTCAAGAACAGCTCAGCACAGTCACTCATTACAGTCACTCATTACAGTCACTCATTCTTGCTCAACGTAGCAACACACTCATTTTAAATTACGATCCACTGTTCTTAAATCCACTTGTACGTTGTCAAGAATATCTTCTATTCCACCCATCCTTTCTCAAGATGCAGCACTCCACCACAACTTATGCGGCCATCGTTGCCCTTCTCCATCTCACCTCGTCCGTCACTGCTGCACCTAGTGCTCCAATCAGCAGCACCAAGGCCGTCGCAGCGCCCGAAATCAGAACCATCAGACTAGGCCACGAACTCATCGAAGGTGAACCGAAAATGCTTGGTGCGTATTCCTGGACTGCTGGAGAAGCATGTACGACAAATTCATTCAGTGGACATAACTGGTTTGATGACGGTCCCTGCCGAGCCTATTTCTCGCCTTCCGGCACAGGAAATCAGTATTACATGGAGGGGTGCGATTCACCAAACGGAACGCAAATCATTGATATTTTTGACAAACAGGTCGGTGAATGCAAGGAGGAGGAGCATGAGGACGACTGCGGCGGTGGTAACAAGTACATTGGAAAATATCTCTGCACTATCGACATGGCTGCAACGGAGGCGCCTGGCAAATAATCGGGAACGCATCGAGACGAGAATGGACGATGGGGTCAATAGAGAATGTGTTGATACAGGCCAAGAGGGGAGGCAAGAGATTTGAAGAAGTAGAATATCGCTCTGTAAAATCCATTTCTTTTTGATGTTCTAAATTTGGGATTACAGCACCGCAATTGATGGATGATCAGAAACGAATCTTCACATGCCCGTAAACATTCTGTACATAACCAAGGTTCGCTCAGAGTACCGCAAAGTCTGCTAGAGAGGAACTTAGTTCATCTGACGTTGATACTTCGCATACTCGTTGTGTTATGCCTCAGTGTTGGAAGCTCCTCACGCACAACATGAAGGACGTCAACTACCTATTTGGCAGATTATACCAGCGGTTAGCAAAACCACAACGACTCCAAAGCCCCTGGTTAATAGGTAAACTTGTCAAGGACAATAACAATGAGAAGGTGAAGCATGAGGGAGATTGAAGCCTGGTGGTTGCTAGACTGAACGAGGGTTGCTAAGGGCATAGCAACACAACACAACACTGCCATCACAACATCCATCCCCGACCTGTTTACACACCCCAAACCACCTACACCCTCAAAAACCATACGCATCACTACCTCTACATACCAATTGATCAGATTGCTAATTCATTGCGTGCAGCTCCTCGTTCCATCAATCCCTCCGGTATCTGCCCTCATCGGCCGAACCGAATCGAACGGGGGGCCAGCGACCAAAACAACATACGCAAACACTGCTTCATTGCATTCGCAATCGCCGCCGCGATGGAGGGAGATGCTGCCTCCAAGTTTTCAGTGCTCCCTCCGGCCATTTGCCAAGCTGAGATACCCTTTCATGAAGAAGGTTACCCCATCGATGCCGTAAAGCTAACACTTCTCAACATCAGCATGAATCTCGTCGCCATCGACACCAATTCTGTCCTCTGGAAGAGCGAGAAGCCCGTTTCCTGGAAAATCAGCCTGGCAATGCTCCTTAACCGTCTCGAGATGGGAAAGTTGTCTCCAAGCCCTCTTCGCCCTTCAGTCCAGAATGCAAACGCCGCCGCCGCCGCCGCTGGAGGCATCAACCCTCACAATAACAACAATACCAACAACACCCACAATACCAGCCACTACAATACCAACCACCCCCATCACCACCATCCCTCTCCCCTCACCCCAGCCCCCACCCTCGCCATGACCCGCACCGGCAAATCCGCCAAAAACCGTCCCCTCGAAGACTTCGAAGACCTGTACTACTCCTCCCTCGCCTCCATCCGCGACATGCACCAGCACCTCCGCATCCGTCTCGACAACAACTTCGCGCAGCCCTCCACGCCCGTCTGCACGCTCGTCATCACGGAGACGCACGCCAACCACGTCTTCACCATCGCCGACACCCTTCCCCTCCTGCACGCCCACTGGGCCACCCTCAACGACCCGCTGCTCGTCAAGCCCCTCGACGCCGCGATCCGCCGCGCCCGCGTCAAGTGCATGCACCTCGAGCTCATCCAGCGCGGCGGCGGCAGCGACGCCGCCACCATGGACGACGTCGCGGAGACGCTGTATGGCGAGGAGGAGTACGAGGAGACGCCGGGCCTCGCGTGGGTCGGCGGCTGGGCGAGCAGCATGATCGCCGCGTGGATGGAGGAGAGGTACCGTGGGGTTTTGCCTCCTGCCCCTCCTGTGCAGGAAGAACAGCAGGAGCAGCAGGAGCAGCAGGAGCAGCAGCAGCGTGCTCAGTCCCAAGACCAGAACCAGCATCAGAATCAGCAACAGCAAGGTCGCCGTGACGAAGCCGGTCCACCACCAGCCCAACAGCCCACTTTCAACGACGCTGGTCCATTCAAGCAGCCCACTTTCGACGAGGCCTGCGACGCCGTCCGGCGGAGCCTAACCCGAGGAGGAGGAGGAGGAGAACCCCAACACCAGCACGACTACGACTACGAAACCATGAAGCGCAAGCGCCAGACCGAAGGGTTCCTCGACCAGCAGTACCAGCTCCGCGAGGAGCAGCTTCGCACCGCTGGAGAGGCGCTGGCGAGGCGCTGGGGCACGCAGAAGGACAACGCGGAGTGGGCGATGCGTGCGGAGCGTGTCAGGAGCTATCAGGACTACCTCTGGGCCATGGTCAACCGCCACGAGGGCGGCGCCGTAGGAGGAGCACGCGCACCTGTTGGAATTTGGGGTGGCGGCGGCTCGGTAGGTGGAGGTTCGGTGGTGGGCGGTACCGATGGAGGTCATGGAGGTGCTACAGCGCCAGGAATGGCGGGCAGGATGAGTTGGGATTTCGTATAGGTGGGCTCCAAGCTTGGGCTCATGCTTGTGAGAGATTGGACGACGTCGTCAACCCTTCCTTTCGCTCGCTCTTGGGCCTTCACTCGATATTCCTGGCTTGCATCTCTCGGTACACGGTGGGGGGGAACAAATTGGGCCTTGAACTTGGGAACTTGGTTAAACGGCCTTTACTTATGGATTTCACGAATGGATGACTGGCGTAACGGATGACTGGCGTAACGGATTAACGGATCAACGAATGAATGACTGGGACGAACTACCTTTCAATGAACCTGGAGAATGGCATGCCATGGCATGTCATGGATACCTTCAATGACATTGGAAACATACGTAGGTAGATTCACATGACGCAAGTCAGTTAGGTACCTAGGTAGTAGATGAATGAAATGAAAAGTCTTTAAAAAATATACTGATTTTGGTTACGGTTGTTTAAAAGTGATGAGATATGTTTTTATATAGGTGTCGATGGTAGTGGAAGGGTTAGCGAAGGTGGTAATAATAATTTATATATTAATATAATTACAAGATCATTAACTATCATGACACTGATATATTCATGTACTAGAGCCCCAGTGAAAGCAGGCATATTGGCTTGCTGGCTTGCTGGCTTGCGGGTCGAACAAATTAACTGTACAAACGAGTTTCGACGGAATGAGCTTCGTTCAATGCCGGTCGAATCGACTTGCTTTTGGAATTGGTAGTAGTGGCAGCGTGGAGCGAGTGGAATGGCCTTCTTTTCTTTCCGTGTTGGAGTGAATGGCCAGGGTTGGTTGGTTTGGAAGGATTGGAAGATATCCAAGTATCTGCCGTCTTCATCCTTCTTTCCGCAGATTAGATTAACGTAGAATTAGAATAGAGTAGTCCCATGGAGCGCTTCCAGATTTCGAAAGGCTTCTTTGATTTCCCGGTGGACTGAATTGTCGCTGCTGGTGGTAGTGGTGGTGATTCGAAGCCACTACGAGTAGTCGTCCTTCTTCATCCTGCGCTGGGACTCGTTGTCGAAGAAGCTGCCCCTGTTGCTCCGCGTGCTACGCTTGGAGCGAGTGGACCTGGAACGAGTGACACCTGAGGAAGATTTATCGCGGCCGAGGGCGCCGCCGCAGCAGAACAAGAGGGTGGACAAGAAGAAGAGAGTGAATGTGGTCCAGACGAAGGCCATCATCTTGGTGCCGACGCGGCCACTCTGGCCGTTGCCGTTGAAGGCGTTGCGGCCTTGAATCGCCCATGCACTGAATGTCACGTGTTAGTATACATGTTTTTGGAAGACGTGTCTTTAAGGGACATGGGTGGAGAATGTTGGACTTACGTCACCAGGGATGCTGCAATGGCTTGGAAGAAGGTAGCGATGCCGGTGGATAGACCAGAAATGTAGCCACCGAGTCTGCTACATAGAGCTAGCAAGCCGGTGAAGAGGGCGATTGCGCTGAAGACCAGGGCCATGAGGAAGAATGCGAATGCAAATCGTGACATATAGTAGTACTTGTGCGTTCTGTGTTTCGACGCGTTAGTTACCAAACCACGTATAGAAGGGTTGTCGTAAGATGGACAACAACGACGAGACATGGAGACGTGGATTGAACAATACATACCCAATGAATCGCCCCGGAATACCATCTCTCGTGCCAAAGTTCCTCGGCGGGTCGAATGGAAGTGCCGGAACAGGGCTTCCACAATTGGCGTTGTGGCCTTTACCGTTGACACCGCAGATGGCGAAGAGAGTCCATCGCGAGGGATCGCGGGCGCCAGGAATATTTCCAATGTTATTGGCTTCGAGGAAATAGAACTGGTTCAACGGAGCACTGTTGACTGCGCCGGGCAGGATGGTAAAGAATAACAGCAGGATGCCGCCGGCTGTGAAGATGAGGGATATCAATGCGATCAATGGGCCTGGAGAGGAGAAGTCAATTGTTTGTTTCTTTATGTAATGTCAAGCTGAAGCATCATGAAGATTGGGGCCAACGCACGTCCGAGAACCATGATGAATGTAGCAATTGTATGAGGTACAATTCAAGTAGTTAATGGCCGATATCTGTCAGGAATTGTACGGTATGGCCCGGTATGATAGATATTGAGAGCGGGAGGAGAGGAATGTGATTGTCGAAGGAATGCGCCCAGATGCGATGCAGTGCGACCAGGTCCACGCGGGAGGAAGCAGAGCAGATCCGTAGATTAATATGTACTCGTAGGAATGGTGAGGGGTCGATCAAAAGTGTTTCATGGGCGAAATTGATAATGGCGGGTTGGCAACCAAGATTTGTTTATAAGACTGACAACCGACAAGAACAAGAGCAGGTCGTAGGTCCAGATCGGTGACGTATTTTGGGCGGGAACTTGAGGAGGCTTGTCGAATGCGGTAATCGGGGATGGGGGCATCTTCCACTCTTCCACCTCATAGGCTAGCCTGACACCCATGAGGTCACCTGAGCGTGATGTTTCCCAAACTTCTGCATCATCAAGATGATTTAGATTCTCAAACTAATGGACGTGGACTTGAAGCTATTGTGCTAGTAGTTACCATAGATGGTTTGGTTCTATACTTTTCACTTTCATGTGCATCCGCCGCGTCAGGTTTGGTGCGAATCGACGTCTACCCGTGCAATTCACAATGCAGTGTTTCTTGATCGGGCGCTTTGGTGGAGACTCTGTCTTGTGATCGCTACATGGATCAATGATGCGTTGTGACCAGATCAACCCATTCTGTCTTGTCTTTTCCCGTCCTGTCATCATCAGCCCTCCCCTTCTGGTCCAACACAGCTCCCTAACGTCCAAGCTCCTAAGCTCCCAAGCTCCCGAGCTCTCCAGCTTCCCGCGCGTAGAAACGCTCTCCACGAGTTCCTTGGATACCTACCGAGGCATCGAATCTACAGCTCCCATACCTCCCACCTCTCCTCGTCACCATCTGAAGGCTCGCGCTTAATCTCCGCCATGTCTACCGCCGTCTGGCCGCCCATAGACCTCGATACTCTTCTCCAGGAACAGGCTACCTCTCAAGTACGCATCAGCCTCCGCACCGCATCCTAACGCTCCAGGCTGACCCAGTCGTAGGCTCGTGAGCTCGAATGGCTCCTCGCCGAACTTCGCGAAACACTCCAATCCCTGAAATCCGGCCTGGATGAATGTGCTACTCTACTCGCGCCCTCTGAGAACGGCTCTACCTTGGTCCTCACTTCTGTGCGTTCGGAAAGTCTCAAGGGTCTGGTTACACGCGTTGGCACTCGCATCGTGAAGGGCGTACGTTATGAGACACAATACTGGGGAAAGGCACCCAACCCTGACGAGTAATACAGAACATCAAGCTTCGCCTGTCAACTCTCCCACCTCCTCGAGGATCGACCACCTACGACCTCACGATATCCTCCCAGCCTCAAGCTCCGACCCTAGTTATCCAGCAATTGACCGCGGTCAGAACCTTCATCAATACTTGTCTAGATGTCATAGACGTCACCCTATGGACAGGGGATGCAAAGAATGCCAATTTCGTTTCTGGCCAGCTTCAACTGTTGCATGATAACATCCAGGAAGCAAGGAACGCGCTCAGGGGATATTCAGACGTTCAGCAGCCCTGGTGGGAACAACCGGCGGATGAGCAGGTGCGTAACGGGATCTGTTTGCGTGATATATAATGCTGAACGTGGCCTTTTAGATCTTCGACCCGCCCTTGCCTCCCAACGTTTCTTTCAACCTTTTCGTGTTCGATGCAGCGCTTCTGTTAGAGATTCGGACTCTCGAAGTCCAGAATCCCGACGAGATCCATTCTGGGTTCAGCCTACGAGATAGACTGGCTGTAGCCTTGGGAGGCGCACGACTACCTGTTCACGATGAAGCCGACCGGACGTTCAAGTATAGAGGCCAAGAGGTGCGCGTGAAAGAGAAGATCAGAATCGAGAGCCAGGACCCCTCTCTGATATCAGCCATGTCCAAACTGAATGCTCTCGAACACACGATCTTGCTTAGCCGAAAGGCACTCAATATCGTCATGGGTCAGGAAGATTAAAATAATGCCCAACAACATTCTACATCTCCGCTGCATTTCTTGTTATCAGCAGGATCAGCAACATCATGATCAGGACCAGGATAGGATCTAGATTATGGGCCAGAGGGGTAGTGTGATTTATTACTCTATGTTTTTTGCATGGAGCTCGGCCTACCAATCAAAAGCCGCGGCAACAACAAAGGAGAGGTTCATCTCCACGGAGTCCCAAGCCGAGCCAGCGACGCCAGGCGAACCATCAGAGGTGAGTTCTGGCTTCTCCGAGGGTCGCCGCACTCTACCCGCGCTAGTCCCGTTCTGGAAGTGCCTATCGATATCGGAACAAAAAAAAGGAAAGAAACGATCGCGCAATCGCCGTCAAGTCACAGTCGCCTTATCTGTAAGCGGTGGGCGGTGGGGTCTCCAGATTTTCGATTTGTCTTGACTGGTCTTTACTTTGACTGGACTCTCTCCCCCTCCGATGCGCGCATGATTGATTTTGTTATTATTCTTCTGATATCCTGATCTCGAATCCTCTTTTCTTTCGATTCTGACCACAGTCTTTTCCTTCTCTTTTGCATACCATGGCGCCCTCGTTGCTCACAGCAATCGATTCGACCAATCATGTCCATTTGATTATCGGTTCCAATCCCCTCGCCGGAGCTCGCTGTACACGCTCAATAGAAGTGGGCGCAAAGCCCATTGTCATTGCCCCTGAGGATGCCACCTTTCACTACACTTTGTCGAAGCGGATAGAGGAGGGTGCTGTGCAATGGGTCAAGCGTGGATTCACAGAAGACGATTTGACCACGCTTGGTCGCGCAGAAGTTGATGGCGTCGTGGACGCGGTATTCGTTACCACCGGTGGTAAAGGCAGTCAAAGTATGTCTATGGGACTCGCTGTCTGTTATTTAAACTTATACTAACCTGCTCCAGGCACTGAAATATCGAGCCTTTGCCGACGCTTAAGAATACCCATCAATGTCGCCGACGCCCCTAACTTATGCTCATTCTCGTTGCTCTCCACCCATTCCGACGGACCAATTCAAATCGGAGTCACCACATCGGGCAAGGGATGTAAGCTATCGGCAAGGATACGACGGGAGATTGCATCGTCGCTGCCGCAAAATCTTGGAGCTGCGGTAGACAGACTGGGCACCATGCGACGACGCATTTGGGAGGAGGACCACGCACACGAGCATTCGCAGGATCTCGAAGCCGAGGATGAAGACTCAGGCCAATCTGCTACCTTCAACAAGCTGATTCTGGCGGAGAGTGCCGAGTCTGCTCGAGGCCGAAGAATGCGCTGGCTATCACAGATCTGCGAGTACTGGCCGCTTCGTCGCCTTGCTGCAATCACAGATGCTGATGTGGAGACTCTACTTCGCGACTATTCTCGTTCAAACATCTTCAAGGGCGGGGACAATGGAAAGGATGGTGACAAGCGGCCTGGGCGAATCATACTTGCAGGCTCTGGTCCTGGCAATCCGGATTTATTGACACGAGCCGCACACAAAGCCATCCTTTCCGCAGACCTCATCCTAGCCGACAAACTCGTACCAGCGCCCATATTGGACCTCGTCCCCCGCCGCGCCACTGTACACATCGCGAGGAAGTTCCCTGGAAATGCCGACAAAGCGCAAGAGGAACTCCTCGAGATGGGTTTGGCAGGGTTGAAGGCTGGGAAGGTGGTTGTGCGGATCAAGCAAGGCGATCCGTACATCTATGGACGTGGTGGAGAGGAGTACGACTTTTTCCGAGCTCATGGATTCGTTCCCACTGTGCTGCCAGGCATCACGAGTGCCCTAAGCGCTCCATTGTTTGCCGATATTCCTGCTACACATCGCGGCGTTGCAGACGAAGTCCTGATATGCACCGGCACTGGCCGGAAGGGTGCGGCCCCCGACCCTCCAGAGTACAAAGCATCTCGAACGGTGGTGTTCCTGATGGCTTTGCATCGTCTGTCCTCGCTTGTTGAGAGCCTTGTGGATACAAAGAAATACCCACTCTCCACACCTTGCGCAGTGCTGGAAAGAGCCAGCTGCCCCGACCAGCGAGTCATTCGCACAACACTGGAACATGTGTGCGCGGCTGTCGAGGAGGAAGGTAGCCGACCTCCTGGCCTCCTGGTCCTTGGAAACGGATGCAACGTGCTCAGAAATTTCGAGCAAAAATGGGTGGTTGAAGATGGCTTCAAGGGGCTCGATGACATTGGCACGGAGAGCGAGCTTCCCCTTGCGCTGGGAGCTGCCATTCCCGCATAGGAACATTGAACATACACACTGATCTAACGACTATGCAAAAATGATTGCAATATACCCAAAATACGCATTTTATATAGACAATGTACAATAATATGACGGTCCAGGCTTTTGTGTGCAATCGTGATTGCAATATACCCAAACTACGTAGATTTTGCAGACATTCATTAACAATTGTTCCAATCTGAGACCTCTGTTTGCGACAGTGTTAGCAGTGAACCAAGACAACACCGCTTTTATGGACAATCATTGTGTAACCGCCGCAATGTTTCAAGCAGCGCCGAAAAAAAGTGATTCAATCCCTATATATAAACGTCCTCCGGGCTGTAGTGAAAATATCTCCCTTTTTATTGAACACCCAATATCCATTCTAGTATACTAGTATATATCAGGTAATAGCCACCCACCTTTCACTACCCCCGCCACGCGAGAGCCCCGCCTGCGCGTCATTTGCGAACTTTTTGGCAGCCGATTAAGGAACTACAGAGTGACTAACTTCCTCTTCAATTCCCAATTGCGCAACTTACACCACCGAATTTACCACCTACAATCTATATCAACAATGTCTTCATCTACAACTATAACGACCATCGACCTGAAAGGCGCCCTCCCAAAGGTAGCCTCCGGCAAAGTGCGCGACCTCTACACCATCGACGAATCGACCCTTCTCTTCGTCGCCAGCGACCGGATATCCGCCTACGATGTGATCATGGACAACGGCATCCCCGGCAAGGGCGCGCTCCTCACCGCGATGAGCAAATACTGGTTCCAATACCTATCCTCCCAGATCCCCGGCCTCCAAACGCACTTCATCGCCAGCGGCCTCCCCCCAACTCTCGAAACCCAACTCGGCCCCGACGTCGCCGCACCGCTCCGCATCCGCAGCATGCAGGTGCGCCGTCTGCAAGTGTATCCCATTGAGTCCATCGTCCGCGGCTACATCACCGGCTCCGGATGGGCTGAGTACAAGAAGTCGCAGACGGTCAACGGGATCCCGCTCCCCGCGGGGCTCATCGAGGGCCAGAAGCTCGCGACGCCGCTGTGGACGCCGAGCACGAAGGCGGAGCTCGGCGACAAGGACGAGAACATCAGTCCTGCGGCGGCTGCGAAGATCGTGGGGCAGGACGTCGCGGACGAGATCGAGCGGCAGTCGTTGCAGATCTACAGCGCGGCTGCGAAGCGCGCCGAGGAGGTGGGGATCGTGCTTGCGGACACGAAGTTTGAGTTTGGGTTGGATAAGGAGACGGGGAAGGTGGTGTTGATTGATGAGGTGCTCACACCGGATTCGAGTCGGTTTTGGCCGAAGGAGACGTGGGAGGAGAATCTTGGGAGGGCGCAGCCGAGCTTTGATAAGCAGTTTCTGCGCGACTGGCTCACGGAGAATAAGTTGAAGGGGAAGGAGGGCGTTGTTGTGCCGGAGGATGTGGTGAAGAGGACGGCGGAGAAGTACCAGGAGGCTTATGAGAAGATCACCGGCCAGAAGTGGTAGACGGGCGAGATGCTCATTGCGTCGAAGGGACTCTCTGTTAGCTTCGGCGCATGAGAATTAAACCCCAATCATGTAGTTATGTACAATACGAAAATACAAGACAAACCAATCCCATATATCAGAGGGGACTAAGCAACCAGACCTGCCTCGTGACAACGTGAAGACGTGACGTTGCGTAACCTCGCTCACGCTTGTCTGCTTCCACGTCCCCTTCCCTTCCCCAGACCTCACCCCAACAACCGCCTGCCGGTAGCCTACCAGCCAACTCTCCCTACAAACATCCAACTCCGCCACGTTATTAAACCCCCAGGAAACTTACTGACATGCAATAAGAAACCCCTTAAAGATTAGAAACAATGTCTGCCGTACAGTTTACTACCCTCATACGCCTCCCATTCGCGCGAGGCGACTTCGTCGATCCGCCGCAGGTGCGTTGACCCCCAAGCCGAGCCGCATCACTCACTCCATCACGGTCCCAAAGACCGTTTGAATACTATACTAACTACCTTTAGGCGGACTGGAACGCAGCAAAAGACCGCGCGCTATGGAAAGTCATCTCCAAGTCCCCCAAAACAAGTGATCTCAACTGTAAGCCCCTTCCTGCCCTCGTCTTACCATTTCCGTTTTCCGTCTTGAACGACTTACGCTGATTGTTCAATCGCTAGGGGCTGAACTGTAAGCAAACCAACCACGTCCTTGTGTGTTGTGGGTATTCTGCGAAGATTGTTAAAATGAACTGACGTTTTGGTGAATGCAATGCAGCGCAGTACGATTTCAGGTCCCGCCGGCTTTCTTGCTACAGCAGGCGGCCTGGCTTTATGAGCGGCATCTTGAGCATGTGAGGAGTCAGATGAAGAAGGTTGGGGGAGGCGGCGGTGGTGCGAGTATGCCGTCGAATTCCGGTTCTGCTGTTCCTGGAGGCATACCGATGCAGAGGCTTGGAAGCGCGGGCTCGAGAGGTTTGTTTATTGTCGAGTGGGTCGCGGAAAAGAATGAGGCTGACATGATGTGTAGCTTCAAGGACTCCGTCGGCGTTGTCGGTACGGCCGAGGGATAGTCCTGTTGCTAGAGGGGATGCTAGTATCTATGGTAGGTTACGATGTTGTTATTTTGATATGAAGGAAGTCTGATTGTGGGCAGTATCGTCGGGACCTCCGCCAGCACCTCCACTGTCTCGAACGCCGTCAACCAACACCATCACCCAATCGAAGGCAACATCCCAGCAGATCCCGCTCCGGACGCAGTCTCAACGCACTGCTCGGCCTTCCATCACCAGCCCGCGACCTACGGCGCCTATTCGAACTAACTCCCAGAATCAAGCAGACTCCCAGGACATAGGTACTGTATCTGTTGCGGCGTCATCATCTTCAAGTTCATCAAGTTCCGACTCGGACGACCTGGACAACCCTGCACATCGCAGCCAGCTGTTCAAGCGCCCTCCACGATTTCAGAAGCAGCGTCCGCGCGAGCTCTCTGCGTACGACGAGGAGCCCGAAGACGACGTCGATGACTTCGCGCAGAGCGGAGACGGATCATTGCCCTTCGCCCAAGGTCCGAAGGATGCCGGCCCGGCTGGCAAAAGGAGGCATGCGCCCCATCATCAACCTACCAGCGACAAGTCCAGGCAAGCCGCGGGATCCAGTAAATATCCAAAGTCCATGGACGCCAGCTCGTCACTCGCCAGTTCCGCCAGCGATGCCCCGAGGCCATCTACTGCTGGACATGGTCCCCTGAGTCCCAGACACAGGGCCGAGCTTGCGAGACTGAGTCCGCGTGGGAGGGGCAAACGAGAGGGCAGTGATGGCACTCCTAGTATGGGTAGCAGTTTCAGCGATATAGATGGTTTGTTACTCTTGCGAACGTCACTGGTGAAATCGATACTGATGAGAGATAGATGCTGGAATTAGCCAATCGGCGCTTGAGGAGGCTTTGCTGAGCAACATACAGCATGGTAGAAGTGAGTCTTTCTCTATGCTACAGTGTTACAGTGTGCTAACATGATCGTTGTAGTGAGTACGCTCAGTCAGTTGAGGTCGAGGTACTTGTAACTAAACTGGCGGCAATCTCGGTGTACGCCAGGGCTAGGGTAGAGTAGATAGCACATCAGTGTACACTGACTTCGAAATGAAAGGAAACTCATAGACCAGTATAGACTCATCAAACCGTAATCTCATCTGTCTCGCGACGAAGTGAAGTCAAGTCTTGGCATCAACAACTCCACTGATCAATATAAACAACAACTTTCCATCTCCACCCTCAAACCAAACACAAATACTTCATTCTCAAACCACCAAGCATGGCGACTTATATGCACCAACTCAGCCAATGGGCTTTCATCCCTACCAACTCCAAGTTCCACCCTTCCACCCCTCTATACATCCGCAACAAAAGCACACCTCCCGTGATCACAGTATCCGACCACAGCGAGCAACCATCTCTAACCCACACCTACATCCACCAAGACGTAACCGTCGCCCTGATCCCCCTCTCCCGACGCGTGAAGTCCCTCCCCAACCACCCCGGCCGCGGCGCCCTCCTCTACCACGCCCCAACCTCGAACCTCACCCTCCAACCCTGCACCTCCGCCTTCCTCGACGACCACACGCGCTGCACGATCTCCCTCCTCGAATACTTCACGACCTTCTACCCGTCCGACACGCCGCAAATGCACGCGGTGCTCTTCCACCTCCTCGACACCCTCCTCGACGCCACGGCACCCCTTCCCCACACCTTCTGGGACCACCGCGCCCGCGGCGTCATCCCAGACTGCGACCACGCGGAGAAGTTCAACCAGAACTGGAAGGCCGCGCTCGCCTTCTTCAACCACGTCATCCAGGGCCGCAAGGGCGGGGAGACGGGAAACGTAACCGGCGACGTAGTGCACCACACGGGCAAGAACGGGCTCACGAACCCGGTCCCGTTCCGCCTCGGGAGGTACAAGTGCGGGTTGAAGCCGTGGGCGCAGTGGTTGTGCGAGGGGAGTCCGGGGTTTGGGGTCGGGGTTAAGGATCGGGTGTACCTTGGTGTTAATGAGGTGGAGGAAGTCGTTGAAGACGAGGCGTCTGACGATGATGATGACGCTGAAGGCGATGATGATGACGCTGAAGGCGATGATGATGACGCTGAAGGCGATGATGATGACGCTGAAGGCGAGTATGATGAAGATGAGTCAATGGAAGACGTGGATGACGACGAGCGGAAGGAAGTCATAATCGAAGACGTGGAGATCGGCGACCTGTCCGTCGAAGACAACAACGACCCCGACAACCCTGACGGCCCCAACGACGCGGGGGCCGGCGCCGTCGTCATGCAGCCCATCACCCAGCACGAGTTCTTCGTCCGGCCGCCCGAGCAGACGCCCAAGTCGATCAAGCTCCCGCGGAGAGACAACACGGTGGCGGAGTTCAACATTCCGATGGGGGGGCTCGCGGTCATAGACCAGCAGGTCTGGAGGGCGAGGGACCTCGCGCTGCGGGTCGTCGAGCAGGATGGGCTGGACGAGAGGGAGGTGTTGGCGGAGTTTGACGCGCATGTAAGATCGATACCTCTTCACCAAAACCCAGTCCTTCATGCGGGAAAGCAAATGCTAACATGGCGGACTATAGACCATACCCCTAAACCACACCACAGCAATCCTCGACGCACCCTGTCTGACATCCCGCCACACAATGTCTCTCCAGCCCGTACGTCCTCCATCCCCCCATCTCCCCTTTTTCCAAATCAATCACTAACGAACATCAGATGTACCCCAAACGCACAGACACAACTCCCCGCCGCAGCCCGGGCGGCCCCATCGAACACATGGACATGAAAGCGCGCGACGTGCCGGTGTGGATGGTCGACGAGGCGCTGGGGCGGTGCGCGGGGGAGGTCGCGTACGAGCATCCTGGAGATGCTGAGGCTGAGGCTGCGGCAGCGACGGTTGGAGCTGGCGGAGCTGCAGCGATAGGAGGCGGAAGGGGAAGTGGTAATGTGTTTTGGATGGTGGGTGTTACGGTTCATGATAATGGGGATCCCATGCACGGGATGGGGGAAGGGGAGGGGAAGGAGGGACCGGAGGCGAGGATCGATTGGGGGGATTTGTGGGATGATTGGTTGTTTGGCTGAGGGTATTCCCAATTTCTCTTTTGGGATTTTGAGGAGGGATGGATGGGAGGGAGCATCTTGACTTCACGGCGTTGAGTCGTGAAGGAGACATACGGTTCACGAGTTTGGCAAGCGGCTTTTTAGATCAATTTTTCTTGCTTCCACTTGAGATTCAACAATACGACGGGTACGAAGTTATCAGTCACAGACTCACACGCAAAATCATGATCATCAAAAAGGAGAAAAGTGTTCCATATTTTCCGGCCTCGTGAATAAGGAAAGAGTGTGTAAATATTAGACAAAACACATTCAGAAGAAAGCAGCAGAAAAGACCGTTATAAAAAGCGCCTAGGCCAGCCAATCTGCAGCAACGCTTGATAAGTTGAGGCCGTTCCGTCAGTCAGAGGAGAGTAGAGTAGAGTCAGAGAACCCGAAAGTGAAGAAGCTCCTTTGGTTATTTCCATCAAGATCGATGGGGAGCAAGGAACCAAAGTTGTTGTTTGTTTTGTGTGATAACAGTGTGATATTAAAAGAGTGCGAGAAAATTATCAGCAGCATGGGCAAAAAAAAGGCCGAGAGAGAATAAAAAAGGTACACCCCGGGAGAATACGTGAATATAAAAAAAGTGGTATAGTACGAAAAGAAGCGCCTCCTCCAGGCGGACAGGTTTGAGACGAGGTCGGAGTAAAACATTGAGAACATATCCCAGCCCCAATATCCCGGACCCAGGCGACATTGGAAGCCGTGAGAACCATGCCAGATTGAACAGAATGTAGTAATGGAATGCCTTTCGCTTGCGTTTTGCACGTGAAGTGAAATGGTAGAGACTTGCGCAAGGCCTCGCTTTTCAGAACTGTGCTAACGGAGTGAGAGAAGAACAAAATCAAAACGCCGACGCCAAACTTGGAAGTATCAACGTTTCAACACGTCAAGAGCTCATATCATAGTGGGGCCGGCAGGTGCCGTTGCGGTGGTGGGTGTTGTGCTGGAAGATTGTGGTTGCCCGGCCTTGTTTTCCTTCATAATGCCATCATGTTCGTTATCTTCTGTGTCCATGCGCTTCCGCCATTGCGCAAGCGAGTCGCTGAGCTCGTTCTTATCGCTATTTGGGGTACGCTCGAAATCAAATCGGTCGCTAAGACGGTAGGCCTTGTTGGTCGTTTCCCAGTGGCTTCGTAGGGCGTCAAGCTCGGAAGCCAGGTTGTCGAGGGCCATGGAATTGCGTGTAGCTGAAGAGCCAGGTCCATTCGCGTCGGGTGTGCTGGATCCGTCGTTACCACTGTACAGTGATTCCCCGGACGCTACGCTGTCGTGAGTACGGTGTCGCAGCTGTGCTCCGTTCATTTCTGGGACAGAAACCTGAGACTGGCGGCGATAGTTGTCCACCGATGTCTCGAATTGGTCAAGGAAGACCTGGACACGCTGCTCTGCCTCCTTAGCTCGCTCTTCGAGGCTCTCGTTCTGCTGGCGCAAAGTATCAAGATCAGCACGAGAAAGTTCGGCTGATGATTCTGCTTCTCGCATCTTCTTTGTAGCCGCTTCGATTTCCCCTTGAGCAGCAGCTAGTTCCTTTTGTACCGTCGCGAGCTGACCCTCCAAACGAGCCACGGTAGACTTCATGTTATCCTGAGCTGTCGACAACTCCGAACGGAGGGAAGCTCGCTCTGCCTCCCATTCTGCTGATCGGTCGGAGTTCTGAGCAGCCTGTTTCGTCTGGTTGAGCTCCTCCTCAAGTCGTGAACTCTTCTCCTTGTATCTGTCGAGCTCCTGCTTCATCTTGGTGAGCATCTTCTCTGTGCCTCGCAAATATTTGACAGCCGCCTGATGATCGTTGTGGAGAGCCTGTAGTTTATCCTCCCAGTCCTTACTGACTTCGTGTTCACGTTGCTCAAAAACACCCCGTAGCTCCTCGTGGGCTTTGGTCATGTTGTCAATTTGCTGTTCGAGCTCGCGAACACGGTTGAGTTCAGGAGTACCGAATCTGGAACCAGGGCTGTCGAGAACTCGGGACCGTCGTGCATCGACTGGGTTGACGCCTCGTTCTTCTAGGAGGTTCTTGAGGGTTTTCAGTTGCACTTCGAAAGCATTGCTTTCGAGGCGCAAACGCTCGCATTGTTGATGCAATTCAGCCTTCTCAGCATGTGAGTTTTGGATGTCCCGCATCGACTGCTGAAGTTGCTTGCGAATAGTCAAGCCTTCACGGCTGGACTGTTCTTGGTAGGCTTCCAAACCAGCGATCCTTTCCTCGGCACGGCGGAGCTTCTCAGATGCCTGATCTGCCGCAGCCTGATTCTTACGAATCATGCCATTGGCAGCCTCGACTTGTTGCTGCAGGATAGTGACACGTTCGTCCATCGCCTCGTGTTCGTCGTCATCGCGCTCGGCGATTTTACCGAGACCGGAGAGCACAGCTTGCTGGTGAAGTCGAGACTCTTCAGCATACTTCTCGGCAAGCTCTTCAGCGTCTCGCAACTTTCGTGATGCCGATTCAAGTTCTGTTGTTCGATCCTCATGTTCTGCGCGTAGCTGAGCAAGCTTCTGTCCTAGATGGTCCCTTTCCGATCTCTCTTCTTCCAGTTTCTTTTCTAGGAAGCTGGACTTTTCGGAGGATGCAGTGACGGCATCGCGTAATGACTGCAGTATGGCAGCGTGATTTCTGGATTCCTCGGAAACCTTTGCAAAACGTGCACTCAACTCGTTCTTATCAACGGCCAACAGCTTAGACGACGCCTCAGCCTCGGTCGCATTTGCCGATGACTCTCTCGCCAATCGTTCTGCCTCGTGCAATTCTGCACGTAAGCTCTCCAACTCGGCTGCGTGCTTTTGGTGGGAGGTGTCGAGCTCTTGGACGCGGCGTTGAGCCGCTTCGGCAGTTTCCTCTGCCAGCTGCTTAGCTTTCCGTTCGCCTTCGATCTCTAACGTGATCCTATCCAATTTTGTTGACAGCTCAGATTGAGAGTGCAACGATGCCGCAAGTCGGCGATTGATATCGGCAACACGATCCATATCAGGTGTAGCTGTGCTTCGAACGCCGTCAGGTTGAGGCGTGCCACCTTGGCTTCCACCGCCATGGGCAGCCAACTTAGCTTTGGCATAGATGGCTTCGCCGATGGCTGCGTCACGCTGTCTTTCTACCTCGGCAATCCGTTTCGCGGCATCGTCTCCCTGAGTCTTTATTGAGGTTTGGACTCGTTCGAGCTCGTTCTTCATCTTGAGCAAAGCCTCGATCAGAGGTCGGTCATCGTCACCGAAAATGTCGGCCGCTCTCTCGTCCAGGATAGGGCTTGTCGAGGTGCCGGCATTATAACCCGCTTTTCGAGCCAATGCAAGTTCAGATGCATACCACGCATTTCGACTTTTCGCGGCTTCTAGTTCACGTGCTAGCTCGTCGTTTTGTTGCGTTAGGGCTGGCGATGCGCCGACACCACTATCAATCGGCCGTTGATCGGTTTCGCGGCTCAATGCACGCTGTTGAGCTTCTATGGAACGTCTTGGGGTTTCTTGCTCAAGGCTCTCCAGCGAGTGTTGCTGTCGGTGCGACCTGGATGTGTTTCGCGAGGCGAGACTTCCTGATCTTGATGTGTCCATGGATCCCTTGGGTTCGCGGTTCTGATTTGTTGGGTCAGACGGTTTTCGTTGACCATTGACCATCGCGTGCCCAGCTGAAGCACCGGCGGAGGGACTCTCTCTCACGATTGGAGAAATGTTCTCTCGTTCGAAGGAGCCACCTCTTGTGTCGATGGGTGGTCCGTAAGCGCGAGTATCTTTAGTAGGAGTTTTGTTCCTCGGGACGTTTCCTGAACCAGGGCCGGCCGATCCAGGTCCATTGGCTCTTGGCTGGGGAGGCATTTGTAGTGGCGGAGGGCCTGGGGGTGCCTGGCTGGCTACACGTGGGAGACGTGAACCTCCCGGGCCTTGTTCGGGAGCGCGCGACGACCCAGGCGCGGGCATCACACTTTCTCGCGTCGGTGGTGAACCTGCCTTGCCTTGGGGTATGTTGCTCCTCTCCCCACTCATTTTTCGGGAACCGCCCCCTTGCTGCTGCACAGGTGCGTTTTCGTTCGGAGGGTATCTGATCTTCGAAGTGTCGAGAATGTAAGCCATACTGAGCTCGTTTCTGTCACTCGCTGATGAGCTGGGCTCACCAGCCAGAACAATAACGTGTTTGCCAAACGAAGTCATGCTGTGCCCGGAACGCGCAGAAGGTGAATGGCCCATGTTTTGGAACATGTACCATCGACGAGAGGAAATTCGGAATGCTGCAAGGTCGCCGAGATCGACTCCTTCTTGGGTCCTTCCTCCGAAAATGTACATTGTGTCGTTGACCAATGCCGCCGAATGACCTTCGCGTGCGACTGGGATGTAGCCTATACAGTCCAGTTCAGTCCACGAATTGGTTCTAGGTTCGTAGGTCCAAACATCGTTGAACCAGACGTTTCCGTCAGTACCGCCAAAGCTAGCATAGCGTTAGTAAGAGTTTGGATAATTAAGCAATTAACTCACAGATAGAGCTTATCGTTCCATGTGACGACAGAGTGATTGGTACGCGGCGGCGGCGAGCGACCCTGCGGTAGAGACACTTCGCCTTCTTTAGTGTTAGGTAAAAGTACCTCCCACCGGCTAGAAGAAGACTGCAACGAATTCAAGTCGAATGCAACCAAATCGTTGAAGAAGAAGCCCTCCACTTGGCCACCAAAGATGTAAATCTTGGATCCAAGTATATTCAGTGTATGGCCGTAGCGGCCTGTTGGTCTAGGACCTTGCGGTAGTGCTCTCGACCAATGCTTCGTAGCTGCGCATAATTAGCCTGCCATCTTGAATGATTGGGGGAAAGTCGCATACAGGTATTTAAAAGGTATAGGGTATCGTCCAAATCATCATTGTCTTCCAACTTCGTGTCGCCGCCGAATACGATGAAGGCATTCCCGACGAGGAGACTCGAGTGGCCGACTCTCGGACCGGGGCCGTCGCCGCTCGTCGAGATCGGGTAACATTGCAAGCTGCCATTGCCCATTTCGGTCACCCATAGATCTCCCTTAACGGTGGAGCCGGCAACGAGGCCACCCATAATGTATAGAACTCCATCTTTGGAGGCGGTCGCATTGATGGCGGCGCCATACCGAGGGAATGGGTTCGCGGAAGTGGTGAAGTTCAGACGACGGGAGGACCAAGGATACGGCGAGTCTTGTGGATTTCGGGGTCCTCTTGGGTTCTGGTCATACCATCAGCCATTGATATTCGTTCGACGCCTGCATTAGTAGATATATGACAACTTACCTGATGATCTGAATCGGCTCTATCTCGTAACGTTTTCGGCTCAGGGCTTGAGGTGATAGCTGGGTCTCGCAGCGAGCTGAGAGAGTTATTCACGCTGGTACCCGGAGTAGGGGTTTCCCTTGGAGGGCCGCCGCGACTTTTTTCTTGTTCGCTGCTGCTAGCTCCATTGGTCGTGGGAATTTGCGATCCCTGGCCGTGGGACGAAGATATATTTCGTGAGGCGGGAGGTAGCGCATTGCCCTGTTGCTGCTGCTGCTGCTGCTGCTGCTGTTGCTGCTTGTTCTTCTTCCCGAAAAGAAACGACATGATGCCAGAGAATCACCACCGGCTGGGGCTCGAGTTGTGGGCTGCCAGCGCCGTTCAAGGACGCATTCGGTCGGGAATCAATAGAGATGACGGAGTGGTGGGTGTGGATTCGCAAAGGGGCGAGATATCGTGGGTGCGTGGAGGAAATCGAGAGTTCCGGGGGGAGGCTGGTGAAGCTGGCGGCTGGTGGATGAGCAGCAGCGGAGTGACGATCATTAACCGGCGTGTCTTAATGTCTCGTGTCAGCGATATGCCCGCAGGACTTCAAGTACGGTTTGAGGGGAGGCGTGAAGGGAAAATATGGGCAAGCCCAGAGAGCGACAGAGGGCGATGTAAGAGAGGAAAGGCAGAAGGTGTCGCGGAAGTCGCAACACAGTGTGCGCTATGGGAGGTCCTATGAAGCCTTGGCCCTTAAGTGGGTAAGGGTAAGGTATGGATGGATCCTAGTAGATACACAGTAGTAGGGGGAACAACCGCTACAGAACAGGTCTAGCAGCGTCAGGAAGAGGAGGAGGAGGAGGAGGAGGAGGAGGAGGAGGAGTTACTCCTGTTCGTTACACTACTCTATATATACTTTCACTGCAATCGTACTCGAAATAACAATAATGACATTCCCGTGTCCCCGACTTGACTACTACTCACACGCATACATGAACTCTGGGTCGGAACGCTACTTAGGCCAGGAACAAAGACGCCTTAGAGAGAAAGGAGGCACAGAAAATGACCAAGGATAGTTAACAAATAGGCGTTACTATTGCTGGATCTTGAAAGCAATGCGCTCGACTTTCCCAGTAGTTGTGGACTACTGACGGGGTATGTATAATTACATCGACCTACCGCGTTCGATAGTAGCACTTCCTGTCGCTGCATACTTGAGTGGTACTGTGGTAGTACACTGTAATCTTTGTAGATTCCCGTGCACAGTAAGGATACTGTTACCGTACTCTGTGCCACGATTATACCTACGAACGCCTCACGTACGGATCGTGTAGCTTGCGCAATAGTGTGCGGCGCCCGTCGTCCCTCATCTTCATTTTCCATCATTCAACGCTCATCTCCCACCATCCATCTACCATTACTGCGTATACCACCAGCAACCCTTCACATCCCCTTCCCCTGAATGGCAGACCCGATCAGCCGCTCACTTTGGCTGACTGGGGGGTGGGGGACCAGGATGGGTCGTAGAATAGAAGATCATTGGTTGCTGTACATATCACGGTGGAGAGAGCCTTGCTGCATGCACGAGTACGACAGATCCACTGGCATCTCGGAGCTAAACTTTCATAACTACCAGATTTGGGGTAATAACCTTGTCGCCCTCAAATGTTCTAGTGGAAATGAGAAGAAAAACTTATGAAGCGTATGCGAAAACAATGAAAGAAACGTTAAACGTTAGGACACCGCACGTTGATATCGATATGTAGCGACTGTTGACAGATCACGGATCATATTCGCAACTGAGCACTAAATCAACATGACTGAACCGTTGAAGGGCCAGTGCCAATCCCAATCCCGCTTGACTTGACCAAATGTCGCATTCGCACATCGATTGCGTCTGCGCGGGTTGCCCCCTATTCCTGTCCGTCGATGATGGCGTCCGGAGAACAGGCTATACTAGACCCAATCCAACATAGTACATGAATTCGCAGCAAAGAAAGCGGAGTCTTTGCTCAGACTCCCGAGCATTTGTTTCACCAACTGCAGTTTCCTACACGGTACAGGCTCCTCCAGCACAGTGCACTGTGGTTGCTGATTGCTGTGCTCAATTCTTCACCTGAAAAAGCTCGCCTCAGTACCTCTTATGAATGCTTGCACACGGACAGTGGGAAGCATACATAGTTCAAGCTTATACATACACTTACTGTGTCATGCCCTCGACACCGTCAAGGGACAGATTTACGGGGATCAATGGATAAAATGCACATCTGACTTATCCTATTCTTCACCGTCCAGTGCTGTGTAGCACATACATTATTGCGGTGCAGATGCAGGCCTTACCTGTCTGCATGTGTACGGTGGATGAACTAGGTATATCATGTGTTAGCAGAGAGCCAATTGGTTGCACAGAGTATATTCCTGTTGAGATATACAGGTACTGAGTACCTAGAGATATGGAGTGTTAAGCAGTAACTACAGGGCAATACTCACAGCTTGTTGATAAGTACCTATACGGAACACTGTATGTAGTGCTATATACCTCCGAGGCATTCGAGATACACCCACCTGTCTTGTTTCACAGTCTTTTCCCGAATAGGCGACCGGCGCAGATCATGGACTGTCCGCTGATTGGCCACGGCAAACAACCACTCCTCTCCCACCCAATTGGGGATGATGACATAATGAGGCCTCTCTGGGTGGCCGCACGTGTGCCAGTGCAAGCTCACCTCGACCCTCGAGCTCAACCGAAAAGGTTCACCGCGAGCACTCCGGGCACCCAGCGCTCAGCTTTATACGTGACGCAACGCATTGCACCACCATCTCTTCTACCTTTTTTCCTCTACTGCTATCTACGCCATCCACTATTGCATCTCTAGAGCATCTGCGCCTTATCCGTCATGGGTGCGGCCAGAAAGATTGATATCGCAGCCAGCTCGACCTCAGCTTAAGTGCCAGTTCCTTAACACGCGCATACCGTCCACCTTTTACGTCCT
Source organism: Aaosphaeria arxii CBS 175.79 (assembly GCF_010015735.1). Taxonomy (NCBI): domain Eukaryota; kingdom Fungi; phylum Ascomycota; class Dothideomycetes; order Pleosporales; genus Aaosphaeria; species Aaosphaeria arxii. The sequence continues at coordinate 4,272,959 of NW_022983474.1, forward strand.
CAACCTCTCTCTGCTCGTAGCACAAACTCCGCCGGTATGGAATCTCTTAATGGACCGCCGGGTCCGCCACACGATTCACAAACGCCCCAGGGTACCACCTCATCACGTCCTAGCACTGCAGCGGCCGCACATCCTTCAAACAGTCGCACCTCCCAAGAAGTTAATGGACAAACCCCAACACCCCAGCGACGCGCCTCCCTCGGAGCCCCCACTAGTCGACCATCCCTTGCGCGAGCGAAGAGTGACTTTGGTCCACGCCGCAATGCCTCCCCTGCACCAGACCCTCCGGCGGAGGAAGACGATACTTCTGACGGCCACTTCAAGATCAGGCATGGATGGGACGACCAGCTCAACTCGGAAGAATACAACAACCTGCTCACATCCACTTTCTTCATGTATTTCACGGAGAAGAGGCACGAGACGGGAGGAATACCCAAGGATGTAACAGGTAGCTTCCCGCTTCAGGAATGGCGAATGCGTGATCGCCTCAAGACGGTATCGGCGGTACTCACACTCTGCCTCAACATCGGCGTTGACCCACCCGATGTCATCAAAACGAGCCCTTGTGCCAAGGAAGAATGCTGGATAGATCCCACTGTGACGTCCCAAACACCAGGCCACACCCCCATGAACCAGATCGGAAAGGCTCTACAGACACAATATGAGCAGCTTAGCATGCGCACGCGTTACAAACTTCTCCTCGACCCGACTACCGACGAAACAAGGAAGTACACCTCAACCTTGCGGCGAAATGCACGGAATGAAAGGGTACTTTTTCACTACAACGGACATGGCGTACCAAAGCCTACCTCTTCAGGTGAAATCTGGGTCTTCAACAGAAACTATACACAATACATTCCTCTGTCGCTCTATGATTTACAAAGCTGGATAGGCGCGCCGAGTCTCTTTGTGTACGACTGTTCAGATGCCGGCTTGATCATCAGCAACTTCAACCGATTTGCGGATAAGCACCAACTCGAATTCGAGGAAGCACGCCGAAGAGATCCTAGTGTCGAGTTCGTCGACTTCAGCGATTGCATACACCTAGCCGCCTGTAGGGAGAAGGAATCGCTTCCTACAAATCCAGAACTACCCGCCGATATATTTACCTCCTGCCTGACGGATCCCATCGCCATGGCGGTGAGATTCTTCATACTACAAAATCCCCTTCCTTGTAAGGTGAATATCCGTGATGCTCATAACATCCCTGGCAAAGTCTCCGAACGTCGTACTCCGATCGGAGAATTGAACTGGATCTTCACGGCCATCACCGATACCATAGCCTGGAATTCCCTCTCTAAACCATTGTTCAAGAAGCTCTTCCGCCAGGATCTCATGGTTGCTGCTCTTTTCCGAAATTTCTTACTCGCGCAGAGGATCATGCGAGTATATCATTGCCATCCCGTCTCCCACCCCGAAGTCCCACACACATATGATCATCCTCTATGGCGAAGCTGGGATCTTGCTGTGGAGCTGATATTAGCCCAACTCCCAGACCTCCAAGCTGAAGCTCGGGGCGAGAAAGAGTATTCATACAGGCACTCGGAGTTCTTCTCTGAGCAATTAACCGCCTTTGAAGTTTATCTCACACAGGGAGCCGTGGAGCAGAAGGTACCCGAGCAACTACCAATTGTATTGCAAGTTCTTCTTAGTCAAGTACACAGACTCAGGGCGCTCATCCTGTTATCGCGCTTTCTCGACCTGGGGCCTTGGGCTGTAAACTTGGCCCTCAGCATCGGGATTTTCCCGTATGTGCTGAAGCTCTTGCAGTCACAAGCCATTGAACTCAAGCCGGTCATGGTCTTCATCTGGGCTAGAATCTTAGCAGTGGACCAGTCCTGCCAAGCGGATCTTCTCAAGGACAATGGGTACCAGTATTTCATCAATATATTGAACCCCAGTGCAGGTATTCCGATCGCGAACGCCAGCGAACACCGGGCCATGTGCGCATTCATTGTCGCGATGTTCTGCAAAGATTACAACCAAGGCCAACGCGCATCTCTTAGCACCGAGTTAGTAGAAAGCTGCTTGGATCATCTTAAAGACATGCAGAATCCTCTTCTGCGCCAGTGGGCCTGTCTCTGCTTGAGCAAGTTGTGGGTCAACTATGAGGAAGCGAAATGGGTTGGAATTCGCTGCATGGCCCACGAACGCCTTTGCGAGCTGGTGCTTGATCCGGTAACAGAGGTTCGCGCGGCTATGCTCTATGCCCTCACCGCCTTCTTGGGCATTCGCGACGTTACGTCGCAAGTCGCGCAAATCGAAGAATCAATTGCGTCTATGATTCTGGTCATGACCACCGACGGCAACAGCCTTGTACGAAAAGAGCTGCTGATATTCTTTTCGACCTTCATTGTGAGATACAGGAGCCGATTCGTTGTCGCGGCATTTGAACACTTCATGGAAGAGGGCAATGCGGAACTTAATACGAGAGTAGAGGAAAGGGATTCAGACGGTCTATTCATGAAAACACGCTCATCCATCAATGGCCATCCTTCCCTAGCAAGCTCTTGCTCGCAAAACTCCATATATGCTACCATCTGGAAGGAAATGTTGGTCATGTCTGTCGATCCTCATCCAGAAATCGCCAGGGATGCCGGCTCGGTAGTCGACATGGTCCTCGTCGCACTCCTGGAGTCGCCTTTGGCAAAGTTCGTGCAGCCGCAATATGAAGATTTGGTCCGGAAGAACCCCGTGTCGCGGGCGAGTACACGGCGCGTACTTGAGGAAGCTCCCTCGCAGCAGGCGACTGCTCCTCCCACCCCTTCCAAAGAACCCAGCTATCTTAACTTACTGAATCCACTTCGGAGGACGGGAAGCGTGGCTGCGTCATTGAAGAACTTCTGGGGCGCGCATGAGTCGCCAGCCTCGCCTCAGAAGAGCCCTGGACAGAAGCAGACGGAGGACGTCCACGCACCTCCAAGCGACATACGCCCGCATACTCCAGAGAGATATTATGTCACTGAAGAGCCCGCTACACGTGGATTTGTCCCGCGAGATTTCACGACACCCCCCGAGCTGCCCCTCCAGAGCTCCTTTTTCGAATGGTCTGCAGAGTACTTCCGCGAACCTCAGATGAGACCCACCGAAGCAGACGAACCGGGTAGCACAGATTATAATGGCCGCCTATGGAGGAGGAATCGCAACGATAAGATCATTGCCGAGACCCAGCCGCTAAAAGACATTGCCGTAGGACATCGATGGGATGTGTCTCGAGGATATTTCGACAACCTGAGCCAGCCTATGAAGATGTGCTTCCACCAGTTTGAGGACCATCTAGTCGTCACAGACAACCGGAACACGGTTAATGTTTTTGATTACTCCGGCTCCACCCAAAGGATCAACAGCTTCTCAAATGGGAATCCAGCGGACTCGAGGATTAGCGAAGTTCGTTTCATCAATGAAGATGACCAAGCCCTCCTCATGACTGGATCTTCAGACGGCGTACTCAAAGTTTTCCGAAACTATGACTCAAGAGGAAAGACGGAGCTAGTTACTGCCTTCCGAGCCCTGACGGATCTTGTCCCAAGCACCAAAAATGCTGGTCTCGTCTTTGACTGGCAGCAAGGCAGAGGTCTCGCCTTGGTTGCGGGCGATGTCAAGGTCATCCGCGTTTGGAACGCCAGTACAGAAATATGTACAAGCGATATACCGGCTAGGTCCGGTTCATGCATCACATCCTTGACCTCGGACCAGGTCGAAGGCGACGTTTTCACCGCGGGCTTTGGTGACGGCGCGGTTCGAGTATACGATCAGCGTCAGAAGCCAGCAACGGCTATGGTCAAAGTTTGGAAAGAGCACAAGCAATGGGTTACCAATGTTCATCTGCAGCGAGGTGGCCAGCGCGAGCTCGTCAGCGGCTGTCGGAGCGGTGAAGTTAAGCTCTGGGACATCCGAATGGACAAGAGCGTGAAGACTATACAGGCAACCACCGATACACTGAGGACTTTGAGTGTCCACGAACATGCGCCTGTCTTTGCAACGTAAGTATTTCCAAGGCATTTCAGTCTGACACTGCTAATTACCTTCTAGCGGTACCCAACGTCATAGAATCAAGATCTTCAACATCAACAATGGCGACATCGTGTCACAATTTGAGCCGTACTCTGGCTTCCTTCGCGACAGGTCTTCCGCCATTGCAAGCACTGCGTTCCATCCCCATCGTCTACTGATTGCTGCTGCTGCACACCATGACAATCATGTCAACATCTTCGGCTGCCGGGAGTCAGAGCGCCCAGAGCGCGCTACAGGCAAGACAGTCAAGCTTTGGGATGGAGCCACTGCAGTCAATCGCTCTTCGACATTCGCATGAGTGGACAAGATCAGTGCATGATTTTTATCACATGCTTTGAGCGGGCGTCTTTTTTCCGGCCTTTCTTGCACAGCAAGGCGTCTGCCAGTACGGCATAAGGCAACTTTCGAGATTTCGGCATTATGTTCTTAGGGTTTTTTTAAGTTTCAGTGGTCCGATTAGGCGGTCATCGACATGGGATGTCGAAAATGGAGTTTGCATGCAGCATAGCGATTCGGGCATATGGAATTTAATGATTGCTGTAAGATATGGATAATTTTCCAGACATAATCAGAACTAGAGTTAGTAGTGTGCTACTCCATTGTCATCAAGCAATGATATCCTATCAGTGCTCACGTGGCTTCAAGGCCTCATCAGTGCGGTGATTGCCCATCTCCTTTCAAGGAAAAACTCGACCTAACTCGACACGCTCAAATTCACGGGCTGAAGGAGGGGTGGTCTTGTCATTTTGTGCAGGATGATGATAAAACTTTTGGGTAGGAGAAATGCAGATACTGCAGTAAGACCCAGTCCACATACAAGAATGTTCAGGAGCTGCAATTGACAAACGTTCATAGGCATAAAAGTTGCAGTGAAGGGAAGATTTTCCACCGGCGAGATCCTTTTCTTCAACCCTTTCGCCCTCTCTCACAATGGATGAAAAGGCGCTAGGATTTCTGGCTTTTTCGGAGCTTTCAAGGCCTCCAAGAAAGATTTCGAAGAGCAAAAGGGCGCAGAGATAGCTTAGAGACGGGTCTCTGGCAGATATAGAGCCTGGGGTTCATACATCATGATAATTAGGGAGTGAATAGAATAAAGCCCATACGCTTGAGAATCGACATTAGCTTGGTGCAAGTATAGGCTGTTGAACGGGGAGATGGGCGTGCAGGAGATGAATGTGGCATTTTGGGATGCCGCGGCCAACAAGAAGCTCGCCCGAGTTCTTGAACATGTTGTTGCATATGCGACAATAATACGGAGTAGATATAGGAATAACACAGAGGTGCTCGTCGGGTATCCGATGGCATTGAAGCCGAAGCTGTGGCTCCCACAATGATTTGTGGCTTGGTGTTGCTACACATGCGGGCGCCACTTTTGTCTAACATCGCGTGCCCCAACGCGTCGCGGCGCAGCATCAATAAAAAAACCCCGACTCCTGATTACAGCTAACTTGTCTTGCATTCTTAACTTTACATACTCGTTCCTACCACCCAACCTCCGCTTTCATCGGCGACCACTGCCGATCTGGCCCTTTTACAAACGCAGCGCCGTCCGGAGAGGGGATGACGCTCGACGTCCGCGTTTCTTCGACGAGTCGTGCGGGTCATGATATAACGGGTGATATGCCGAACGCTTTGTTGAGATCATCACCCACCAACGACGTCTACTAAGGCCAGTGCCTCTTTCACCCAAGTATATCGACCATTTTGTGAATGGCTACCGTTATGCCTCGCGGATATCGCTCCGCCACCGAATACCGTTTCGGCGAAGAACAGGCCGATGCCATTGTTCGAACCGCCGCCTACCATCGCAAAGACTTCCCTCTCTCCGTGATCTGGTTTTCGCCTCGTGAACATGTCGATATTCATCTATCAATAGCGACACCCTTCCAGCGGACTTCGAATATGGGACTCGGCTCTCTCGATCGACTACCACTCGAGCTCTTGCATGACACGTTGTTCCGTCTTGATATGCATTCTCTATTCAAGTTCCGACAAACAAATCTTAGATCGAGACAGACGGTGGACTATCTCAAGCAGTATCAGAAGATAGTCTCGCATGGACTGAACCTTCTCTGCGCCTTGTTACGAACACGACTTGCCACCGACATTTCTCTACTCGACTTTTACGACGCACTATGTAGAAAGGCTTGTAGTCTTTGTGGCGAATTTGGCGGATTTATATCTCTCCTAACGTGGACGCGATGCTGTTTCAAATGCCTCCAAGAGGCTCCGCAGACCCAAGTGCAAACTCTTGCCGCATTCCGAAAGCAATTCCGCCTCACCAAGGCCGAGTCAGACCGACTGAGGTCATTCAAGACCTTGCCTGGAATATATTCCATGGAGGAATCCGTGCGCAAATCCCGCATTGCGATCGTTTCTGTCCATCAGGCTAGTTTGATTCGCAGACGGCAACCACACGCACTAGGACAAGCCCAGCCAGCGAGCTCAGAACGAAATAAGAAATTCAAATTTATGGCGTCGTGTGCACTTCCTTATTACGATAAAGTAACCGGCAGTGTCGAACACGGAATGTCGTGTGCTGGGTGTCAACTTGCTCTTGAAAGGGACATCATCGGCGCTGTGGGCGAGAAATGGGCATTCGAGGCTCGAGACAAAGTGTATGCGCGAGATGGCTTTTTGGAACATTTTCGATGGTGTGAACAGGCACAGCTGCTGTGGAGATCGAGCGCCGAAGGTAAAGACAGGCCAGCCGAGCTACCAGAGGCTGCTCGAAGAGGCGGCTTCTTCAACAAGAGGGAATAACAAGGATGTGCAATAAATTCATGACTGACAGACGATCAATTGAAATCACCAAAGCTTGATCTATACAGTCTGGGAATCATCATCTATATGATCATGACGGGGCACCGGCCAGTTCACGAGGGTCCAGCACCACAGGGTGAAGAGCGACTAGACTACATGGTTCGTGTACGTAGATTCTACGAACAAGGACAGTCCCAAGACTTGTTCGATGTACCACTTGCAGGTACCATTGAAAGATGGTGGTGAAATGTTTTGCCAGCAGAAGTAGGGGTTTACATTATTAGAGGGAAGTGGGAGACTGAATGATACAGTCAGAGGGCGTGGGTTCCACATACAAATCTTTGCCAAACTAGGGCCTGCATTGTACGATGTTTCCGTTTGACTCTACTCTCGTAACTTCGAATACTAGCGAGTCTGCACTGCACCAGCAGATCTACCTTGCAATGCAGAAGACATCCAACGCCAACTCTGCCCTTTCCTACTTCCATTCCATCACGCGCTTATCATCCTCTGGTAACTAGGGTATGCGTTTCCTGGGGCTCACAAATTTACCGTCGCCGTTGCTCAGTTGCGTATCGTCGTCGCTGTTGCCCTCGCTATCCGAAGGACATCCGTTCCGCCACTGTCCTCGTCGTCATTTGCACTTTTGTTGCTAAAGTCGCAGCGTGATACCTGAGGATGTATCGGCGGCCAATGAATCCGATGGCTAGTCGTATGCGAAGGGGAAGCCAGACGACAAATCAGGAACCACATGCCCAATGTGAGGGGTTTAATGGTGATGTCGTCAAGTTTCGTTGAGTGGCTTACGTGACTCTCTACGAATTGGATTGCTAGTTGCTTCCCATATCGCCATGGTCATATAAAAATGTATAAAGCATTAACCAGCATAGGCATAAGTTTAGGAAGTTTAGGAAGTTTAGGTTGGGAAGGTTAGAAAGTTTAGGAAGTTTAGGAAGTCTAGGAAGTTTAGGAAGTTTAGGAAATTTAGAAGTTTAGGAAGTTTGGGAGTGTAGGAAGGATAGGAAGGTTAGGACCTTAGGGAAGAATGTACTGCATTTCGTCCTTCAACTTGCATCATGCACAAAGAGAATATCAGGTTGTGCATGCGCGATTCGATAATACGAGTAGGTCCATCTTCGGCCATCGGCTTGGCCTACATCTTCACAAGCTGGGGGACTATTTGCACATTGCCAGAGAAGAGACACCAATATAAATAAGTAGGGGATTGATCAATCTATTATCTGAAGTTGAACATCCAACCAGCTGAACATCTTTCCAACCATCAACAACCCTCTACCACAATTCTCGTCCAAGCGGTCGTCAACTACTCCGTACTCTATTCCAAGATGTGTACGAGTATGAGGTTAGCGACTCGTTACTATGGGTGTGGGTGCATCAAATTCGGCCAAGAGGTCAACGGTACAGACTGTGAATTGAAGGGTCAACCTGGCCATGCAGACACGTTGGTTGCAGGCAAATCAGCAAGGAAGGAAGGATCCTGCGCGGCTCATGGAGGGTATGTGACGTGAAACGCAAATCGGCACGACTGACTGGAAACAGCGAAGATTAGTTTCTTGATACATGGTGATGATTGAGGATGGAATATTGCGAGGCAGAGTACTTTCGTTCCTTATTACCCCTGTCATGGATTGAATGAGGCAGACCAGCTCCAGGGATCATCGCCCAGCGCACATTTTGGGACGAGTATTGGTGGCGTCTTGCAACAGGCCTACACGGGAGGTTCTATTGTACTCGTACAATCAGTTGATGTCCATACAATACGTGTATCCAATCAAATGCAACGTCGGCCCGATCCATGTTTACCTCCCTATTTGGCTAGTGAATGTCTGCCGTTTCAGCTTGGGCCAGTTCACCCCATTTTATTATGACCTGCCCATGCCCGTTTAGCACCATGCATTCTCAAACGTTTACACCTCTCATCTCATACAAATTTCAATGAAGTTAATTGGGGATGGCCGAACATCCAAGGTCTATCGGTTAGAGAATGGCTTGGTTTTCAAGACACCAAGGATCACAGATTTCGCCAATTTTTCAGCGGAATTCGAAAGAGCTATAGAGGTAGAGAAAGCACTTCTGCTGAGGCTGGGAGTACATCCAAGAATTATCCAGTAATAACGTTGTTGTCTTCCCCACGGATTTACTCAACGCTAATCTTGGTGCTAAGGTATCATGGGCCTTACAGCATGGAGAATTTGAAGGACGGTTTATTACTTGGAGAAGCAAATTGTGGAACCCTTCAATCGTATATTGACAACGATAATAATGCCAACCAACTCACCGACGCAATTCGGAAGACGTGGTGCCTTCAGATTGCTGAAGCTGTTGCGTATATTCACGAAAAGGGTATCGTCCATCGCAACCTAAGCACTGACAACATCTTGCCTCACAAGACACAGAAAAGTACCGACATTGTCCTTGCTGATTTTGGTAGCTCCCGATGTGAAGAGCTAGGCTTTCCCGGCGACCTAATTCCTGATCCACCATTCCTCGATCCACAGTCAGACTTTGCGTCGCCGCGGGTTGACGTATTCAGCTTAGGCATTGTTCTCTACATAATTGCAACAGGCAATTATCCTTTTCACACACGTCCTGCGCCTGATGTCTGGAACTTGGATACATACCAGCAAAGTGTGGAAGACAAATTTCGCCAGGGTATCTTTCCGCCGCTTGACAATGTACTTTTTGGTGAGGTGATTGCAGGATGCTGTCGCGAGCACTGCTTTGAGTCTGGGAAAGAGGTCCTTGCGGCGCTGGGAGCGTGTGATGGAATTTCATGGTGAAGGCTGTCTTCTGGATTTTGGTATTCTTTGTATCGAAAACACAAGGTTAGGCTGCATGAAGGTAGATTCTTCTTAGCCATCTGCTATGGCAGGCTCAAGTGAGGACCAGAAGATCCACACGGGTTTTGAATGTATGAACTACTCCTTATCGGACACTACCCCATGCCTTTTTTTGTTGGACATCAACCTGCTGGCTTCGGTTGTATGTATTTATTAAATTTACCGTCAGCCCGTACACTGATCATTTGATTATAATCACGCATCGCGCCTTCAGTAAGGCATGGGGCGATGTATCTATTTTGCAGTGCCCTTCCTCTCTCACATATTCTCTGACTAGCCTTATATACCCTGCTACATCACAATATCTATTCTCTTGACTGTTGGTTTGTTAACATATTTGTAAGATAGGAGCATAGTACAAGCTACCTTCCTTTTGTTAGCGTGATTGTACATAAGAATCGTGAACATACAGTAGTGCCCTTCTCACGTGAGCGCGAGGGGTAAACGCCCAGACTTTTTATTTGATGTCTGCCCCACGACCTTTTCATTGTCATCGTTTTCTGTCGTTACTTCCAACACTCAACCCGTCGGTCTTGTGAGACATAACAGCTAGTACGCCTCGAGTATGGGAGCCTGAGGCGGCCGCGCTGTCAAATCATATGGTTCCATGATCTACACTTTCGTCACTGAATCTTGACTATCTGATCCATCGAAACGCTGCAACTTGCCCGGCCGGGTACCTCCAAACGACAACCACCGTAACCAAAGGAAAATACCAGCCTCGATGACAAGTGACCAGGAAACGCTGCTGCGTGCTGAGCTAGTAAGTCCTTAGTACCCTGTTCACGCCGGCTCTAGATTTAGCTCACAGGTGCAGCAATTCCGTTGGAAAGATCTTGCAAACGATTTTGAAGATGGCAAAAAGGTTACGGTTGACTTCCTAGAATGTTCTAAGAAGGCAGGTGATACAAAGTACTTCTTTCGCGATTGCAAGGAGATACATTTCAAGGATCCAACTCGTGGTAAAACCATTTGGTTGAAAGAAGGAGGAGGTGAAATTATTGTGCCACCAAAGGTAGACATACTTGTTCTTGGAGGGGCGTGGAAAGAAGAATTTATATAATTTATCAGTCAGTATATTGCCTTCGCTATACTAATGCCCTCCCGGAACGCCAATCGCAAGCGTACAGTACCGCATTGAGGCCTTCGGCGCAGAACTTCCAAGGTGACACAATCCGTTGTGGACAAGAGATAGTTCTGCCTCTCCCAAATGCGTAACTCGCTAGCATCTATGGCATCAATAATCAGGGTTGGAAATATCTGCTTAACGCCCTGCCACAATGCTCCTTTAAGGGTGTATACGCCATGGTCTTCTAAATAGTCGTCTAATCATGTCAGCAGTGCACCAGATTACTAGCAATGCCACGAACCAACATTGTCGCTATTAGCACATATCTCTGTGTGTAGCAGGCTCGCAAGTCTATTTTGCGGAAAAAGGATATCAGCAATGTCGAGATACGATTTTAGGTCTATGGAGATGAGGATATCCGCGTAAACGCCACTTGTGGCTCTGGTTCTGACACAATTTGTTAGGTTTGGCGCAACCTCCTCTCCCTGTAATCTATCCATAATGCTCGGTCCAAATATGTGAAGTTCTCCTCGGGATGCAGTGTGGAAGGTCCGGCACTCGTCATTCTCCATTGGGGTTATCGGTCTCTGGATCCCTTGATCTGCTGCATCTTGTTAGCACGCTTCATGCTAGTTCCTTGACTATTCGCACCTTGGGGGAAAAGTGTGTTTATCCATTGATGAGAAGCAGCTTCTTGATCAAATCCGTGTATTCTGGCAACATAATCCAGTACGTTCTGAATACTCCTGTTAAGAGCGGAAAAAGCCCTGCGCTCTTGAGCCAGATATTCGCGAACGTTAAATCTCTTACATGCCCAGGGCGAGATAGCTAGAATAACAGGAATCAATTGGTGAGGCGCGCATCGCAAAACCTCCTTGTATATGATACTAGCTTTTTTTCGCATAGACCGCTCCACTGCTGAAACATGTATCCGATCAATCTTCTTCGTTCGGCGGGGAAACGAGCTAAAAGCTAGGACCAGTCGCTCGTTGAGTATAGCTTCATGCTCATAGGATATGTTGCCTTCGATATCCAGTTTCGAAGCGATATCTGAGATGCGTTTTTGCTGGCCTGGCTGCATTAGAAGAGTTAGGAAAGTTAAAGGAGTTAAAGATGTCAGGAAATTAGGGAAGTTAGGGAAATTAGGAAGTTAAGGAAGTTTGGGAAGTTTGGTAGTTTCTCATCTGCAAGCCCCAGCGCTAGAAGGGGTCCCGCACCAATATTGTCGAGGCGAGCTCCCCAGCAGGAGGTGCTGAAGCGATGCGATCTTCATCCGTCTTGGGATTAGCCAAGCCACCTCCCCTTCGTCTAATAGGAAGTTCCCAAAGTTCCCAAAGTTCCCAAAGTTCCCAAGGTTCCCAAAGTTCCCAAGGTTCCCAAGGTTCCTAAAGTGTCATTCCCTAATCTACCAATAGGAGCATATCGAGTGCCTTTTCCCGCTTCTAAGCAACATCGCCTAAGCATCGCGAGCACGATATTCCTGAAAAGAACTTCATAGATCTCTCTGCAAGTGCCGCCCTGTCACACTTCAACCTATAGGAAGCAAAGGCATGTTTTGGTGACACAATCTCGGCCTACGTTGCATCCCGCCAGAACGATGCAAAAGGTTGGGTTCGAGTCTGATATCTCAAAGCGGACAAAGTGAATGTTTTAGAATGATATATCATGCATGGTCCCAACAAGGCTGAGTCCTTCACCGGTTGCATTTCTGCAGGCCGATTCTTCTTTCTCGCATTCACTTGAATTCCGTCTTTCTTACTTCCAGCAAGTCGCAGAATGGTTCATGCTCCCGCCTCTCCTTCAGCATCTCTCTCTGTCCCTGTTCCCTCTAAGACAGTATGCATTTCCCAGAGCCAATCAAGCCCCAATCTAACCGAGGCACAGATTCTCAAAATCGATCAAGTTCAGCAACGTGAACATCTCATATGGGTGACTTATTTCAAGAGCGAGCATCTCCCACCGTCCAGTCACCTTAATACCCGAATAAGGTTTAGCCGCCACGAGTGCAGTTGGCCAGATTTCCAACAGCTCCAAGGTGCAGAACAGGCGCTGGAAGCCGCGCCAGGGCTTGAATATCGACTTTGGGCAAATATCCCTGAACACCAACTCCAGCCATCATGCAAAGCACTGTCCGTTGGTCCAGAAGAACGAGCACGCCTAGTACCAGATGGATACCGGATTTCCCTCCCAACAAAAGCAAACCACATCGTTCCAACGACGAGACGCCTCTACCGTGTTACGGAAGTCTTTGAACACGACAACGAGCACTATGTGGAGGCAGAGATATTTGAATGTGACATGAAAGGTACTGGTTCCGTACAAGGACTGAGAAAGAAGGTGTATACTTTGTCTACGTTTAAAGCTACTGAATTTGAACACACCTCACGATATGCAAAGGAATATAAGAAAGCGATGAACTTACGGGAGTATCGAGATTCGGCTGAGGAGCGTCAAGAGAAACTTGAAAGCAAGAGCTGGTTTGATGCATGCTTCTCATTTTCTAGTATCTGTCCATGATTCTCTTCAAAATCGTAGGGAGCTTTTCATTTCTGTAGATCAGGTTTTCTTTTGTTGTCTTTCACTTGCTGCTTATGCTAAGAAAGTAGCATTAATCTTCAACCTCCTTTGCAATCTCCTACCGCCGGAAGCCAGGCACATATATGGCGGCAGTATACTAGGACTCGCCGCAATAGTCATCAAGTCTGCATTTGCTATCCCAATCTATCAGCTAGAGCACAGCGGTGATAACGTTTGTTTCTTGATACTTTGTGCACCACGCTTTTACATGTATTGGAAGTGAACACACTTGTAGTAGACTGCCGCAAAATATCCGCATACGCCACAGTAGCTAGATAGTAACAAGAAAACCTAGCTTGTGGGTGGAATACTCATACTTGCATGGGACTGTCTTCGAACTCTCATCCATTATGTTCCGGCGATCAATCGATACCATCTAGACCGCCCCTTAGTGTATTTGTCCTCTGTTCTGCCTACCGATTATAGTCCTATGACGGACAGTTTTTATGAAGCGCTTCACTCCGGTAGTGCCAGGGGTGCCGGGGGAAATGGGAGAATCATGATCTTGGTTCGCTCTAGTCACTCATCTGGGGCTTGTATGGAGCGAATTTTTGTGGTGGCATTGGCTGTACTCTGTTCTAATATTGAGGTAATCTATGGGGCTCGAGTGTGTATGATAGATATACCGTCGACTACCCACTTAATAATGACACAAGGAAGAAGCGTATGCTTCTGAACCATTAAGATCAGATACTTCACCTGCCATCATTTCAAATTACTGATTAGACCAATTTGTGCCAGTCACAACTCATCAAAAGAATTCTAGGCAGATTCTCTAAATTCGTCATAAAGATACAGTCATCCTCTGTCTAGGATTTGGTGGCTGGAAAAAAAATTCCCATTCTGCCCTTGAAGTCGTTGCGGGCATGTGCGGTCATAGGGCTGAGGGCGGGGCAAATGAATCATAACTTTTGGTTGACGTTAGCCCCACCACGAATTCCACGTCCCCTCTCACGCGAGATATCAAGAACTTTAACACCACCGTCCCACGCCTACCATTGCAGGCTCTCCTTTCATTTAATTCATCTGCTACAATCCTTGGGTCTTCAATTGTTGCTTCGACACAATGGCCGAACCCGCACCCGCTGCTGCAGGCGCCAGCGACCCTACGAAGGAACCTTCCAAGAATGCCTTGAAAAAAGCCCAGAAGGAGAAGGAAAAGGTTTGATCGCCATTGCCACTCCCTACAAACCACTCACATCTCCCAGGCCGAGAAGAAAGCCGCCGCCAAAGCCCGCGAGCTCGCCGAGCGCCAGAAGAAAGAGGCAGCCGACGCCGAAGACGTCTCCAAGGACTCGTACGGCGAGCTTCCCTTGACCGGCTCCAAGGACTTCAAGGTCACCGGCACGAAGCGCGAGGACCTCTCCCAGATTGCCGATTTCGAGGACAAGGAGATCACTTTCCGAGCTTGGGTGGAGAATGCGCGCGTCCAGTCCGCTAAGCTGGCATTCCTCAACCTGAGGCAGGGTCTCAACACCGTGCAGGCCGTCGTCGCTGCGAGCGAGAAGCTCAGCAAGCAGATGGTCAAGTTCTCGGGTAACGTGTCGACCGAGAGCACCGTCGCCGTCACGGGTCTCGTCAAGCGTGTCAAGGAGCCCATCAAGAGTGCGACTATCAAGGACTTTGAGATCCACATCCAGAAGCTTTTCGTCGAGAGCAAAGCTGAGGTTCCTCTGCCGTTGCAGGTCGAGGATGCGGAGCGTCCGATCCCGAGTGAGGGCTTGGGAGAGGATGATTCTAAGCAGGAGGAGAGTGATGGTAGGCCGCTCGTCGGATTGAACACGAGACTAAACAACCGAACCATCGATTTGCGTGCGAAGATCAATCATGCTATCTTCATCATTAAGGGCGGAGTATGCGCTCTATTCCAGGAATTTCTTTCTCAAAAGGGTTTTATTCTCATGCAAACTCCCAAAATCCTTGGTTCCGCCTCCGAAGGTGGTGCTAGTGTCTTCGAGGTTAAGTACTTTGACCGTCCCGCATGTAAGTATCATATTCATACTTCGACACAACCAAAAACTGAAAAACACAAGGTCTAGCACAGAGCCCGCAGTTCTATAAGCAAATGCTCATTGCTTCAAGGTGTGTATTTATTTATATCAATAGAAGATTGCAGGCTGATTCGTTGTTGTGGGTAGATTCCAAAAAGTTATGGAAATCGGGCCCGTTTTCCGAGCCGAGAACAGCAACACCGCACGACATCTAACCGAGTTCACTGGACTCGATCTTGAGATGGAGTTCCAGGAGCACTATTACGAGGTTGTTGGTGTGCTCGAGGAGCTCATGCTCTTCATCTTTACCGAGCTCAACAAGCGGTACAAGAAGGAGACCGATCTGGTCCGAAGTGTTTACCACGTCGACGAGTTCAAGCTCCCAGAGGCTGGCAAGGTTCCCCGCATACCTTTCTCAGAGGGTATACAGATGCTTCGCGACGCTGGCGAAGATCTCAACGACTACGATGACTTGAGGTAAGTTTCCTGCAATTTTCGTTACATGATGCCGAACTAACATGAACCCCCTAGCACTCCGCAGGAGAAAAAGCTTGGTCGTCTCGTCCTAGAGAAATACGGCTCCGACTTCTACACGCTGGACCAATTCCCCCTTGCCGTCCGCCCCGCATACACCATGCCATCCCCACACGACCCCAAGTATTCCAACTCATATGACATGTTTATGCGCGGCCAGGAGATCTGCTCTGGTGCCCAGCGTATCCACGACGCCGAGTTGCTCTCTAAACAGATGCGAGAGCACGATCCCCCAATCGACCCTAACGGCGCCGGTACCAAGGACTATGTTGACAGCTTCAGGTATGGATGCCCGCCGCATGGTGGAGGCGGCTTCGGCCTCGAGCGTATCGTGCAGTTCTGGTTGGGCCTGCCAAACATTCGCATGGCGAGCTTGTTCCCCAGGGACCCTGTGCGTGTTACGCCTTAGAGTAACTGCGTGATGTCGATGATGTTGAAAGACACCTTAGAGTAGGTAGCTGTATGTCGGGTTAAATGGGTCGTCAAGCAGCGAGGAAAGGAGAAAAGATTGGCTACGAGACAGCCATAGTCAGCGGAGATCGAGCCACACAGCGTTGGCTTGAGTAGATTAGGTTCTAAGATCATATTGCATCGGACTATTAAAAAAATCGAAACTTTATCCGAGCAGACTCTCCTAAGTCATGCATTGTATATTGGGTATATGATTTGATCAATGCCTACCTCTCTAGACCCTCTATCTGATACTAAGCGCACAGCATGTCGCTACCTAGACTACAGCTCTTCTGATTCTCGTGATACCACTTCAACAGGCAATTGAGATCCAAAGTTGGACGTCAGCCTTGCATAAACTGAAGCTATGGCATACTTGGCCGGATAGTCACTCCGAAACTGCTCTTTGGGAGATTCCTAGGTAGTGACGGGGCTCTCTGGCCGAACGACTCATGTACAAGCTCAACTTCGAGCTTGGCTATCTCCGTGGAGTGAGGAACATGATGATCCGCTTTCCCAAGCCAATGCCCTTCATCAACATCTCCTGACTTGATTTCGTCTCAACGATTCACAGAATCGAATCTCAAGGCCTCTCTCACAGACTCTTCAAAACCCTCTCAACGACCTTCCTCTGCCCCTTCTCCCCCAACGCCTGCTCATCCACCTCCTGCACTGCCCTCCCGACCGCAAGCGTCGTCTTGACATTCCCGCCATCCACCCACAAATACCCATTCCTCCCAATCGCGACTTCAAACCCAACCTTCTCACTCAACCCCTCCAACACTACCACCTCCCCCTTCTTCCTCCCAGCGAGCAACCTCCTCGCCATGCCCAAGCTAATCTTAAACACCATCCCGCCCTTCAGCGGGCCGAGCCCGTCGCCCTTGCCCGACGCATCGACGCAGGTTAATTCGGGGATGGAGTCTCGTCCCGGGTTGGCGACGCGCGCGTAGACGAGGGCGTTGGGTGGGAGTTGCGGGCGTGTCTTCTTTGTCGCGCCTTCGAAGGCGAGGTGCGGGAGCGTGGCGAGGGGTGTGTTGGGCGTTATGAAGCAGTTGAAGGCCTCACCGGAGGATGTGTTGACGGTTGCGATTATGAGGTCGTTGGTTGAGGGGAGGTACTGTTATCCTTGTTGTTAGCCAGAAGGAAAGAAATCGCAGGATCCAATTGAAGTGATGAAAGGGAAGATATATGAGGGAATTGGATTCAGACGTACCCTGCCGCTGTTGTATTCTATCCACGCGGCATTCTTCTTGTTGTCTGTCACCAATGCGCCTGCGATTGTGGTGGTGATGGTGCCGGGTGGGATGTGTCGTAGGCCGGGACCGAGCGTGAGGGCCTTTTTCTGATTTTGGGGTTTGGGGAGAGCGCTGGAGGGGATCTCGTCACCCGGGAGGACTATCGTCAATGAGACAGACATGTTGTGTGGAACCCAATAGAGGGAAATGTGAGAAAGTTTTGTGAATGAAGCAACAAATGCCCTACGCTACGCAATAATGGCATAGCGAAACGTCGAATTGCATGGAGCGGATATGCCAAGACTCGGCGGTCCCGCGCTAGGGCCATAAATCTTTTTGAATTTCTGTTCCGGCGTCGATTCAGGTTCAGGTCCCTCCAGGTTTTTATTAGATCAACCCTTCCCAAGTGTTCTCTCTTTTTTCTCTTCTCAGTCATATACCTCGAGGATACTCTGCGAAGTAGTCCTATTTTTAAATTTTGCCCATCGCCGGATTTTGAAGAAAAACACACAACCGCCACGATGAGTGCAGAGGCAGAAAATACCCCCACCCAGAAGGTCGCAATCGGAATCTCTTTTGGAAATTCTTACAGCTCCATTGCCTTCACCACAGGAGTAAGACTGGATCCCAGGATTTTCCAGACGATTGAGGTTCTAACGAAGGCTTAGGATGGCAAAGCTGAGGTTATCGCAAATGAGGATGGAGGTATGTTCATACCATTAAAGGCTGGCTGGCGAGAACCCCGCTTACAGATATGATAGACCGACAAATCCCCTCAATACTCTCCTACGTAGAGGGAGAAGAACTCCACGGTTCCCAGGCCAAGAGCCAGCTCATCCGCAACTCCAAGAACACCGTCGCCTACTTCAGAGATTTCCTCGGACAAGAGTGTGTGCTGAGTATCCTTTGGCTATCCCATTGTTTCTAACAAAATTTTCCAGGTTCAAGTCGATAGACCCCAGCCCTTGCCACCAGTCCGCCCACCCCATCCAGCACGAATCCACCATCTCTTTCAAGATTCGCGATTCCGAGGAGGAGAAGGAGAACGATGTCACGGTCTCAGAAATCACCACCAGGCACTTGAAGAGGATACGAGACTCCGCCTCCGACTATCTCGGAAAGAAGGTCAATGCAGCCGTCATCACTGTGCCCACCAACTTCACCGAGGCCCAGAAGGCCGCTTTGAGCCAGGCCGCAAAGGACGCCGATATCGAGGTCCTCCAATTCATCAACGAGCCCGTTTCCGCTGTTTTGGCATACGATGCTCGCCCTGACGCAAAGATTGCCGACAAGATTGTCGTGGTCGCAGACTTGGGCGGAACAAGGTCGGATGTCGCCGTCGTTGCCTCGCGCGGTGGAATCTACACCGTCCTTGCCACCCTCCACGACTACGAGGTCAGCGGATTCAAGCTCGACCAAGTCCTCATCGACCACTTCGCCAAGGAGTTTATCAAGAAGCACAAATCCGCCGGAGACCCCAGGGAGAACGACCGCTCCCTCGCAAAGATGAAGCTCGAGTGCGAGGCCGTCAAGAAGGCTCTCTCCATCGGTACGACCGCCAACTTCTCCGTCGAGAGCTTGGCCAACGGCATCGATTTCACCGCCACCATCAACCGCTCGCGCTACGAGCTCCTCGCTTCCAAGATCTTCGCCGCCTTCGCTCGTCTCGTAACCCACGCCGTCGAGAAGGCCGAGCTCGACCCTCTTGACATCACCGAGGTCATCCTCGCTGGTGGAAACTCCCACACCCCTAGAATCGCATCTGCGGTCGGCAATGCCTTCCCCGAGACCACCACCGTCCTCGCACCCTCCACCTCCCCCACCGCCATCAACCCCAGCGAGCTCTCCGTCCGCGGTGCCGCCATCCAGGCCAGCCTCATCCAGGAATTCGACGTCGAGGACATTGAGCAGAGCACACACCCCATGGTCACTGTCGTGCCCCACCTCTCCCACGCCGTCGGTGTCCTCTGCATCTCCGGCGACGAGTCCCACGGAATCTTCCACCCCATCGTCGACGCCGAGACCTCCCTCCCCGTGCGAAGAAGCGCCATCATCTCCACCCCCCGCGAGGGCGGAGACGTCCTGATCAAGCTCGCCGAGGGCGCCGGGCACATCAAGGTGACGAAGCCGGAGCCCAAGCCCAAGAAGGAGGCCAACGAGGACGACGAGGACGACAGCGACGAGGACGACAGCGAAGAGGAGGAGGAGGAGCTCCGCGAGCGCACCTGGAAGATCGGCAAGATCCTCTCCGAGGCCGCCATCCGCGGCGTCAAGAAGGGCGGCAAGGTCGAGGTCCAGATCAACATCGCCGCCGACCTCAGCGTCAATGCCATCTTCCGCGAGGTCGGTGCAAAGGGCGGCGTCAGGGGCATCCTCTCCTCGTCCAAGGTCACCCAGAACGGCAGTGCTTAAACGGAGCCCGCGCGAGCAGATATAAAGGAGTATGTAGTTACAAAATCACCACCTTTTTTCTTTTGCGAACACAAAAAATACGACGACAGGTATGATGATGGGATGACGAGTTCAAGAAAACTCATACATGGGTTTTTTTCCTTATAGACCGGGGGGAATGTCATCGCGGTTCTCTTTCTCTTTCTCTTTCTCTCTCTTTTTTTTCTGGTATAAGCACGAATATTGATAGATGTTCGGGGAATGTGAGAGTGCGATGTGGTTGAACGATACATAGTAAGAGAGATGATGGGATATGCGCAAGTACACCAGCAATCTTTCGCTAGCCATCATCGTGACGGGACGAATAAAATTATTACATACATGCCTGCTTCCAAGACAAACTACTAATGACAGATAACGCTCATGCTTCTTCTTTCGTTATTCAAACACATCGTGATTTCGTGGCTTCGTCTTCTTCGTCGCAAGCGAGCGTTGACCGTACGACTCTGAAAGATAAAGGGCAAAAGCGCTTGCTTCCTTTATGCCATAGGAAATTCCCCAATGCCCTCCGATTTCCTACGCGCAAAAGTTCGTCACCCAAAAGCTCAAAAAAGAGTACAACGCGCACCACCAAACAAGCGAACGAACCTACATATCTTTCAACAACCTCAGTTTCGCACGCATGGTCCTGCCCTTCGGCGAGAGTGCCCAATGCCCCCAGCTCACACCCTCATATCGCCCCAAGAACTCCTCATAGTGCCACCTCCTCATGTCCCAATTCTCCTTGTCCAACTCATGCAGCAGCATCTCCAAGGCCTCCACCTCCGCGCCGTCGTCCTTGGCCGCCCACCCCGTGCTCTGCGCGACGCTGATGAAGCGCATGCGGCCCAGGAACCGCTCGTCGATCAGCGAGAAGAGGTCGACGGCCGCGAAGGCGCGCGAGGGGTCGACGTCGCGCTGTCCGGAGGTCGCGAGCGTGAGCGACTCGAGCGGCTGCGCGAGCTTCCACATCGAGGCCTTGAACTTGTCCGGCATGTGCCCGAAGTTCATGTCGATGTAGTCCGTCGCGATGGTGAGGTTCTTGAGCTTCGGCGCCCACTGCAGGATCCCGTTCATGCGGCCTTGCGACACGGCGGGCAGTCCCACGAGCTCCACGTGCGTTACTAGGTCCCCGAGGCTTTTGAGGAGCTTGCGGATCTCGTCGGCGGACACCTTCGGGCAGTGCGATAGCGCGATGGAACGGATCGTGCGCGGGAAGGTTTCCGGTTGCACGACCATGTCCCACATTAGTTTGCCGTGCACGCTTCCGGACAAGGTGAGGTGTTGGAGTTGGAGCGGCCATTTGACACTGGTTCCTATACCTTTTGTGTCGTTATAGTCGTACCGGCTCGAGCAGCGGGGGAGGTATAGTTCGGTGAGTTCGGGGAGTTGGCGGAGGGTTTGCGTGAGGGACTGGTATGATATACATTCCGAAACCAGGGAAAGATCTAGGACGCGGAGTTTGTGGCATTTGGATAGTGAGGCCCAACAGTTGATCGCGAAGGAGGCCTGCGGTGCGACGAAGGTGAGGAGAGATTGTTGCGTTCGGCTTAGCAGGCGAGCAGTTTGCGCTTTACTGCCTTGATGGACGAGGTGAGAGAAGTCCAACACTTTCACTATACGATGTTAAGAGGCTTGAAAGTCTATCAGTAGCAGTAGAAGGTAAACAAACCTAGGCCAGCTAGATCACTCCGCTTGATGTGAAGGTTCTTGCTTGGACAGACGGTCGCATAGAACAAATCATACGCTTTGCCAGATATGAATGGAGCCTCGTACAGCCTTTCGATTCCAACATCGTACCACTGTCGTGAGACGCTACAGAACTTTGCAAGCTGACCTTGTGATTCCGCGCCCTTGGGGAAGTAGTTCAAGACCTCAAGAAGTATTTCATCGGGCAGATAGTTGGCAAACTGATTTGTACTTACGTGAGATGGTCCTCCAGCAGCTATTGGAACTATGTGTTCGCTCGACCGCTGCATATTCATGTTGGTTGTAAGATATTCTCATGTGGCGGATATTAGAAGAGAAATGTTATTGCGGGTGGGATAAGAATGGCGAAAGATAGCTTTGGTAACTAGTGACGCATTTGCGGCTCTCGCGCGGTGGGGGTCTGTGCACATTGTCTTAACTCCGCTTAAGTGCGACGTCATTCATGTTTTCATTCACTCTGGTTTTGAGACAACTGTACCATACCAGGCATCTCTGCGCAGCATGTGCATGCAATCGTCGTTATAGTGACAACTTGTGCTCAAGTTTCATCCAAGTCCGGCGGTATCAGGAGCACAAATTACAAACGAACACGATCAATGATGCGTCCTTGTTCCTATCGATATAATCTTTGTTTCCATTGATCTTTATCTATACTGTGTACCATAAATCCTTCCCCTATGCTACTCATAACAGCTTTATGTATGTGGCACCCCAACCCTGAAGCCCGGCTCTGTAAGTTCCTTCGCCATGGCCGTTCACGAGATATCCGCGCTGAAGAAGTGGCAGAAGATCGCTTTCGAGGGATGGAATGAATTGTCGCCGAAGAATAAGAGGAACAGAGGCATCCATTTGATGGTTTGGACCATCAACATCTAATCTCCTTCATCCACACCGTATAGCCCCAGGCAATTTGTAGGGAGGATTGCGTTCAAATGGTAATGCAGTAATGTTAAAGATGCTAGAGTCCAGTGATACGAACCTCGGCGGCGTGTGAGGCGTCGAAATCATGATAGCATGTCATCGTTAAATTGTAAAAGTTCCGGCGATTTAATAGAAATGCAACTCCCCAGAGTGAGAGTTGTTCCTACAAGAAGTAGCTCCGAAGCGCGCGAAGGTGTCAATTCCATGAATTGTGAAATGATGAGGGATCGGTGGTGTTCCTCACTGTCTTAGCGGATCCTCGGTGCTCTCATGTTGGCCCGTTCACTGCCGATGACTGAAGGGTGGTGACATGAAAGGCTGTTGAACATTGGTCGGTCGTTCCAGGAGTCTACATTAAGACTTCGATGATTGCTGTTCAAATCCGAAGCTGGTAAAGGTGATCCAAGCCATCCTTCGCTGAAGAATCTGTCGTTACCGTAACGCCTGCCGTCCATTTGAAAGCCGTTGCGCGAATCCCATGCCGAAGTAAAGTAGTCTCGTGCTCGGCTCGAGCGGTTTTCTTGGACATACGGAAGTAGATTATCGTGCAGTCTAACAAAGACTGGGGTGTCCTCGAATCTGGTTCCGTCGTTCGTGGGAATAGTTCCTGCTTGATGGCGACGATACTTCATTTCCGCATACGCAGTTGCCATGAGAGCGGCACTGGCTGCTTGTAGGCGTTCCCCGCGTTCGTCATAACGGATTTTGCTCACTGGGGTAGGGGAGATACAGTTGTCTGGGGTATCGCCCATGAAGAAAGGGCCATTCCAATTTTGTGATGTTGGCCAGCCGCGGAGAATATTCGCATCTGGAAGCGGGCGTTCAAGGTTGCTATAGCCATTTCTCTTCGCTGTCTCGTTACTCAAGGCTTGAATGTCTGCCGCGAATTCGTCTGACGATTCAAGCAGGGCAGACTTTGAAATGTATGGTGCGGCCTTTGCGTTCAGATTAGAAGAGTTGTTGCGGTGCGGATTCGCGATGGTATAGCCGGCTGTAGGCTGCGACTTTGATACCGAAGTCCGGTGATCATGAGTGAAGAAATCCGGAACAGTCAGATTTGAATTGACGGTCGGTCTAGTGATCGGCAAGTGGCTGTTTTGGACTCCCGACAATGGGAATGGTCCTTCAGTTGTCTGTCGTTGCGGAGCCTCATTGTGGGATAGAGTTGAATTGAGCCAAGTGTGGTCACTTGCTCGGCCTGCGGATGAAATGTTGAACCTCATTGCATCAATTCGCCGCTGTTCATCACGCATGAAGTTTTGTTTCTCAAGCTCTGCAAAGCTGCCAAGTGCTGGATATGTGGTGTCGGCAACACGAGGAGCAGATATCGTAGGGAAAATGGTGTTCCAGTCAGACTTGCTGATGTCGGAGGAGTAGAAAGTCCTTGCCATCTCTGTGCGAGTGTTGAATTGGTCGTCTTTACTGGCAACGAAGGGGTCTTCTAGGAGATTGGAGCCAATTTTAATCATTCCCAGATCTGCCCGTGTTGACTCATAATTGGACCCAGCGTGTTGGTTTGTGGTATTGTTGAGCGAAGGCGAATCTTGGCTGGGACCTGCACTGGAGGAAGACGAATCGAAGTACGGAGTCTCGAAAAGGCTATGACGATGGTGGTCTGTCGACTTTTGACTGCAAGGCTGACTAGCTGTTTGAGTATTCTCGAATTGGGGCCTCATCTGTCCGGGGCGTTGTCGCAGATCTGCGACGGTCTTGAAGTATTCGACTGAATTGAATCGAACAAGCGAAGCTTGGAGACGGTCTGAAGCTAAAGATCCCTCAATCCTGCCACGGCTGTGAGAGTAAAGACCAATGTTTACCCACTGGTAGGACTCTGCTGACCACTGGTGTGCTGAGACATCATGGTTTGGATGGCCTATGAACTTGACTTGACCGTCAAATTCCCCAAGACTCCCTGAGAGGCTGATCGGGTTAGGCAAGGGCTTCCCAAACACCCTAATGTATTCCTCCTTGATGTCGCGGCCTGCATCAGTGAGGCCGGGAGCTTCAGTGCTTTTCTTCGCGAATACAACGGGTGCCGCTTCTGGGTTGAGAAGTCTCGGGGGTTTCTCACTCTTTTGTTTGCCTGTCGTCGATGCTTGCAGCAAAGTTGTGAGGAAGGCCTTCGGGTGGAAAGGAGCGGCGGTCGCTCGAATGGAATCATTAGTAGATCTTCTGTTAATCTTATAGCTTGCAACCGGGTCTTTCTCGACATCAATCTCTTCGACATCGTTGGAGCTATCATCTGAATCTTCATCTCCAAGATCGCTTAGCTGGAAAGGTCGCCAAATCCTATTGCTATTCTTTCGGCGGCCACCTTCTGGCCTGATGAAGCCTGCAAGAGACATGGGGCCAGAGGTAGGGCGTTCCTCTTCCTTGAGCAAACCTCCACGGTCTTGACGGCGAGCCATGGCTTTAGGATGTTAACTCTTCTGTAGATGAAGTTGGCCTGTGCGGAAGATAGGGCGCCGGTGAGCTTCCACTGTATGGAGTGTGAAAGTGGCTTGGGTCACAGCTGTGACCGAGGTTGACAAGACTATTGTATTGGCTGTTTTAAGGTATCTGGAGAAGGGCTGCTCGGTCGGTATAGCTTGAAGGCGTATAGATGGAGCGTAGCGATCTGTAGAGATGCAATTGCGCTGGTCAATGACTGTAGATTAGAGGAAACCGCTGCGCTCGTGGTGGGATTGGTGATGGCAGATGGCAGATGGCAGAGGCGTCGAGATACTTACAAAGTTAGATGGCTTGTTTTGAATTGCGTTGCTGGGGCGTCGGGGAGATGAATTTGGTAGGCGCAGGTTGCTCGACTTCTTTACGACAGGTAGCAACTTGGGAAGTGAAGAAGAGAAGAAGAAGGAAAGAAGTCTGTGGTCACAGTTGCGATGGATGATACCGGACTAGGATGAGACTGAATCCCTCGGGAAGGAGTAGATTTTTTCGAAGTTGAAGTGAAGTGAGGTGGAGGGAGTGGAGTGGAGTGGTGAAGGTTGGTTGGTAGTGGAAGATGAGAGTGAGTGAAGTAACAATAAGAACTGAACCTGAATAGGCTGGCAACAATGCACCGATGCTTGACAGTATCGCAGGATCTTTTCATCAATTCACACAGATATCAGACATCTATTATGTATCAATTAAAAGATATCAATCCTGAGATCAGTCCGTCACCTCTAGCCTCTAGCAATCACTCTGCGGTGAAGTTGGGATATGGTTAAACTATTATTGTCCCAGACACCAGCATCAACATTAGTACTAGAGTTGCCAGCCGTGAATTATGCTCACCATTTGCGACAATAATTTGTTTGTGGCAATCGTGAGCGATGACGAACAGCTGCGACCAGAACAATTGAGATGGTACTTGTGGCCAAACGTGAGGCTTTGGGAATCAGAAGCTCTGACTATGGAGCTATCCCTACCCCAGACCATTGTTGCAGCCTGGCGATGACAGGCCATGCCATGTGAGACCAGCAAACATCAACTAGTCTATTGTATGAAGTATTTCTACAAACTCCGTGCGTCTACTACGGCGCCCTATGCGGCCAAACAATCTTGTTTGCCCGATGAAGGAAACAAACACGACAGTACCATGCAAATGTACCTCTTGTCTGTTGGGCCCAACAGTGAACCTCACCAACACACATGCAACTTATGCTTTGGGTCATACCGGAACCTCATGATGAAGGCATGATGTGCAGTCGCTATATGTTTCTTCACTTCTCCAAGTGTAATGTTGCAATGAATACCGTAGGTTGATAGATCAAATGTAAATAAGATGATTCCGCCTGTATGAGAAATCCTGCTAATATCCTCATAGTATGTAGCCAGTATATGATTGTAAATAATTCAAAACAACCTCTCATGATGAGATTGTCCGTAAACTAAAATAGTATGTAGATGGCATCATGTACCTTTCCTCCGAATAACAGTCTCATATGGGATCGAAGCCCTGGACATTCGTTCCTAGCTAATACTTGAAGAGATCATGGAATCCATACGAATTGTGGTAAATGGAAGGTCGTGGTGGTTGTAGGAGCTTGGCTGCCGGTATTGATCTCAAATTATGACCGTCTTGTTTGAGATGCTTCATACAGGGTGGTGTATGCCAGCAAGCCTCCTCCATCTTTGGAAAGCAACGATTGCGGTTGATATTCACGGCTCCTAATTCCGGGACTATGTGCCTGCTGTTAATGCAGGTCCAATTCCCACATAGGTGAGAGGCATGGAAACCTTCTTCGACGATTCCTTTGCGGTGAGCATCCGTTATCCGATCGTCTAGGAGCATGGCTACGAGGCCCACGTTGATGGTCAATCTCTCCATATGACCTTTATGCCGGAACTGTGCAGTTAGCGAAAGCACTCGTCCTGCGCTAGCCAGCCGGGGCCCTTTGTAAAGGTAGCATTGCTCGTCGTCGGAAGCATTAGCATGCTCTAGGTATCGGTTGAATGTACGACGGATCTGCGGTAGACAGATCTTCCAGTACCTGTACCAGAAAAGCTTCTTACGTGTGACTAAGTCAAGTGTCACTTGGTTGTCGTATTGAACGCTGTATCGATCGGCACCGGGCTTGGACGAAGTACCTGCGAAAAATGCCTCGATATCCTTGGTCTTGGTGGCCCAGATAGAATGCTTCGGCCTGGTTGCTTCTTGGGACTGACTCGATGCTGAAGAGATCGAGGTGACATCCGTCTCCTGAGAAAGAGCAAGGGTAGATTGGGAGAGTTGCGAACTACTCGTGCCGGTGAAAGAAAATACATGATCTTCATCTTCATCGTCGGTCCCTTCATGAAGCGAGCCATTCTCATCATCCCCATTATCCGCGTCTGAATCATTAATGAGATCCAGAAATGCCGGAAATTTGCTTCGCTCAATGGGACTTTCTTCCTTGGCATAATCACCCACACCAGGAGCACCGGCCCAGAGATTTTGACTTCGTGATGGAAGAGCATTGGGCAGTGGCGATGGACTCAGAGGTGCGGGAGCTTTGAAAAGCGGCGATTCTTCATCATTGCCGTCTTCGTCGTCCTGGTCTTCGTAGTCCCAGTCTTCATCCTCATCATCCGAGATCTCTACCAGCTCTCCCTTACTCTCGTCCGAGATGATACTGGGACTGTGCCATTCTGGAAGTACGATAGGATCAAAAATAGATCCTCTGCCGCCATATCCTCGTGGTTTCACTTCTTTCACGTCGTCATCATCATCATCGCTATCAGTAATGATTATTGGACTTCCAGCTCTTCTTTTAGCGTGCCTCGATGTAGACTCATCGTCTGAGTCCCCGTACAAAGAACAGGGCCGTTTTCGCTTGAAGAGTTGCACGTTTGACCGTAGCCGGCCGAGGAAACTTGCCATATCTATCTCTTGAGAATGGCAGGGATATTGGTTTTCATCCCATGAGTAGATTTGGTATCGATGTCTGGTGCTAGAGGTAAAGTTGATCAACTTCTAGAAGTAATGATACTTTGAACTCGTCGTACTGGCATAGAAGTCGTGATGCTGGTGAATTCCCAGAGGCGGTGAGGATATAGGCGAACGAAATATCGTGAGATAGTCCAGTCCGGCCGGCTGTAGATGAGTGATGCTAAATAAGAGATATGGAAATAAATGGTGATAATAAATAGCGAATTATGAAGTTGATAAGGACTGTAAATTAGCAGTGTTCTCTATAGCTTGCCATAAGCTACCAAATAGAGGCCATGAAGGTGTGGATATGATCGAATTTGTAGCCGTTAGAAGTAGTGTTCAGTCATGATATCGGAAGAAAGAGAAGATCGGCTGATGCTGGGTAAGTTTGATAGTGGTATCGAAGCTTTCCGGGAAGTAGTGCTTCTTATATGGATCATGAAGATCTTATGGGTGAAGCTATTGGGGAACGGGCTGAGATAAAGCCGTGGCGCTCTCTAGTGATGGTTAGAGAAGAAATCAAGTTGATCCAAAATATCGGTGAACCTTGAGGGCGGTAGACTTCGATGGAGGAAGTTGACGATCAAGGCAAGTTAGGTGAGTCTAGTAGGTGATATAAACCCTCACATGGGCAAGCCTGAAGCAGTTGGAGACGCACTAAAGTTATCGCAAACGCTATCGAACTGAAGTGAAGTTGAAGCCTGCTACAAGTTGGAGTGTATTTACACCTCAACTTCACATGGGTGTAAGTTGAGCACATCGTTATTTCAAAGTGGAGAAAGGCAATTGACTTCTTCGAGTAGTGACGCATCGTGAAGTTGATTGCACCGCCGTGAGCAGGTATAGTCTACGCAGAGATCTTGAAGTCAGAACGTCGACAAGATGAGATCGTCAATCTATAGCGAATGGCATGGGTATGTTCCAATTGGGTATGGTAATGGTCACTATCACGATATCTCTGTCAAAGATTCCGTAGTGGCTAGAGGTCAGTCTCTAGGTGCATGACTTCCTAGGGCGGACAATTCGTTCTGTAAGCAAGAGTTACATGCCGCGGACAATGTGTATCCAAGTACAAAGTCGACGTCGACAAGGGAACCAATGGTCAAGGGTAGTAATCCCCCGAAGGTCCGGAGGTTCCTTAGGCGTGCGGCCTGGCGCGAACTGAGGATAAGCGAATGTTCTACAACATTGTGCGATCATGCACAAGCCCAGAGTTGAGGCCATCGATGTCACCATCGTCGAAGTTAATATATGAGCATCGTTAGATTCTTTTACGCGAAATCGACCCAGGGTCAATATATGTGTCAAACCAGCCTTCAATTTTGCGCAATATTAGGTTCGATTAACGCGAGAAAAGCACAGAACTTGAGGAGGTCTATGTACATAGATGTGTATGTACTGTAATATCTGTACTTGTATGAACTTTGATATTACAGTGTTGGCCCTAGGCGACTTGCGCAAGACCCACGGTTGGAAGTTGATAAATGGCGGGCCTTTTGCGCCGACGAAATGTCCACAGCATCCGAAGTACAGGCATGACCGTAGTTGAGGGGCTTAGCAATGTGTTCACAACTACTGGGGAGGCACAAACAGATCAATCTATTTCTGCCATTCTAGAAAATCGTTAACGTTCTTTGATGCTTTGAATTGAGGCAAGGTTGTGTATTCTGGGACAGCATATCGATAGAGACATACATACACGCTTTGCCAGCAATACGCATCGTCCACGACGTTTCTTACGCCTCCCGTCCTCTCCATGATCGTCCCCACCGTTCTCCCCCGCGGATTATTATTAGTAGGTTGTTTCACAAACGCCGGTGTTGGGCGCTGTGCCCCTTTTGCCGATCGCGACTTAACCGCATTGACAAAGCGCTCACAGCCACCCGCTTGAGGCACATCGCAATCTCCATCCACTGCATTTCTGAAACCCAATGACAATTACTGTCAGCACAATGCAATCATACGGATGGGCCATAGGTTTGTAGGACGCAAATCTCAGAACTGTGCCTGAAAGCCACGACGTGAGAACCAAGCAACACAAGTCTCAGCCAAGAGGCGACATCTCCAAGCTGGCCTGGACCGGGAAAGTAGGGGTTTTGGGGGCGTGTTCGGCAGGCATTTAGAAGGCCAAGTCAATATATCGATATAGAGAAAGCCAGGCTCAATCTCTACGGAACAGAGAAGATGCAGAGCAGAGAGGCCCTCTGACCAATCTATGCGCTCCAATAAGCTACGGCCCGCAGCGGAAACGCGTGCCTTTTGCGCCGCATCATTTATATTTCCATTACCGCGGGCGACGTCTCCAGTCTCCACCTCAGCCCCCTTGTCCTTTGACTTTGCTTTTTGTCGTTGCGTCGTTCACGCCGTTCAACGCCGTTTGTTGTTGCTATTGCTGTTCCTGTTGCTGACAGCGACTGCCCTCTAGCCCTGTACCTTGTAGGCTTGTACTCTTGTCTGCATCATCTCCCTGTTGAACTTCCCTGTCCATGTCCCTGTCCATGTCCCGGTCAATTCTCCCGATACTGCAAGGCGGGCGAATTGTAATATCACCATCCAATTGAACGAGTCACCTGGGTATTCGACACTCCGTCGGATCACAAGACCAAGCTCCCGGTAGGTACAGTACCTTGTATAGTGGGTGAGTGGGTGAGTGGAGTGGGTAAAAAAGTAGTGGTCATGGCCTCTGCAGTCACCACTGCTGTTGTGAAGCTTCCTTCTGTTTGTTATAAATCCTGCATAACCCTCAAGAATTCTTCTTTTCATGCCCTGGAACACCGTTCGTTTTCGACATCTGCTTCCCTGCGCTACTTTCACCGAGTCCATATAACGACTCCTGGTCTTTGTCGACCTTTCTTATACCACAGACCCCGGACCTCCACATCAACCACATCAACTCCAACACCGACATCACCAGCCTCAATGGCACTCTCTAAGCTCCTCATCGCCTCGTTGGCGACGTCCGCCTCGGCTGTCAAGCTTTGGGTTTCTTCATACGCCCCGGAGGGCTCCACAGTCGGAGCTGTCAGCACCCTCGAATTCACGCCCGGCGTAGGCGGGGGCTCTCTCAAGACTCTCTCTGAGAACAAGGAGTGCGGAAGCGCACCCACATGGCTTGATCTTGCCATTGGCGGCAGCCGAATTGTTTGCACAAACGAGGGCTGGCAAGACGCAGCTGCGACATTGAACACCCTCCTGATCAACTCGGACGGCAGCCTCACCAAGAGCTCGACGACGAACTTGCCCTTCCAAGGCCCTGTGTCTACGCAATTCTTCAACAACAACGGAGCTGTTGCTGTGGCTCACTACGGCGGCTCCGCCATCACGAACCTGAAGGTCAATGCCAATGGCTCATTCTCGGTTCTCCAGGAATTCAACTTTGCGGGCCAGCCCACGGGTCCCAAGCCCCAGCAGGAAGCACCCCATGTTCACCACTCCGTCATTGACCCCACGGGCAAATTCATCGTCTTCCCCGATTTGGGCTCTGATCTCATCCGCATCTACGGCATCGATTCCTCCTCCAAGCTCACCGAGCAAAAGTCCTTCGTAACCGCACCCGGCTACGGACCCCGCCACGCAGCTTTCTGGCAGCCAAAGACCAGGAACTACGGCAAGAAGGCGCCCACATACCTCTTCGTCATCAACGAGCTTGTCAACAAGGTCACCAGCTACCAAGTCAGCTACGCCAACAGCACCCTCACCCTCAACCAGATCCAGGAGCAAAGCTCTTTCGGACCGAACCAGGCCACGCCCGCCGGCGCCGCGGGCGGAGAGATCTCGGTCTCCCCTGACAACCGCTTCGTCACCGTGTCCAACCGCAAGGCCCCCGTCTTCAAGGTTAAGAACCCCAACCCCAGCAACTCCACCCAGATCGACTCCGACTCCCTCCTCGTCCTCAAGCCCAGCGATGACGGCAAGTTGAGCTTCGTCCAGCTCGCTCCCTCCGGCGGCCTCACCCCTCGTCACTTCGCAGTCAACAAGGCTGGAAACTTGATCGCCGTCGGCAACCAGGACTCTGCCAGCGTCGAGATCTTCGCCCGCAGCGCAGAGTCTGGCAAGATCGGCGCTCAGATCGCTACCCTTCAGAAGATCTTCGGTAGCCCCAACAACATTGTCTGGGACGAGAAATAGATGGAGCAAGACCAAGAATGCGTAGTATCGAAGAGTGACAATTAGTCAAGTAGTGTATAGTTTCTGAACCTATGATGATATGAATAGAACCCAATTATCCAATATGCACTTCCTATGCCGTCTGAATCGTGATCTAGTGCCACGCCAACTCCACGCTTTCTATGCAAGAAACGCATCAATTCTTCCACTGCTCGCGCTCAGCCGCCCAGCTAACCGCATCCCAAACGTCTCCAACGATGTGTCTAGGCTGGTGCGCCGGCGTCGTCCCCTCGACATAGACACCAGTCTGCACCAAAACGCTGACCCAATCCGTGCCATGAGGACTCCTATAACTGTTCCCACCCAAAATATCACTCTCCGGGTTATCGCCAACCATATACACCCTCTTCAAATGGCCCAGCCTGCCATCGAACTGGCTTAGCAGGTTCTTCCTGTGCGCAATGAGCCGCTTCTCCGCGAACGCATACGTAGGCTGGT
Organism: Aaosphaeria arxii CBS 175.79; assembly: GCF_010015735.1. Lineage (NCBI taxonomy): Eukaryota > Fungi > Ascomycota > Dothideomycetes > Pleosporales > Aaosphaeria > Aaosphaeria arxii. The sequence goes on from NW_022983474.1 coordinate 4,305,517, forward strand.
GCGGCTTCCCCATTACGATCTTGTCCAGCGTGACACCGTTCTTCTCTCCGCCCGTCAACGCTGCCCACACGCCCTCCAACGCCTCGCGAAACCCGCCCTGGCCTAACCGCGGGAGATGGTACTTCGCCGCCCACAGCAGATCCGGGTTCGAAAAGTATAATGGCGGCTGTCCGTCTTGCTGGAAGCCTTTGTTGGGGAGGGAAGCGTCGCCGTTTTTCTCCGAGAAGGTGCCGAGGATGCCGTTTTTGGAGAGCAATACGTCTTTTACGACTTGGAGGTCGAGGCCCCAGTCTCGTGGGTCGTTGTACACGAAGACAGCGTCGATCTTGAGGGAGGTGGACGGCGAAGAGGCGTCGATGGGTGCGGGGAGCGGTCGGGAGAACGTCTTGTAGTAGTCGAGGAGCTGCTGGGAGAACGGCCAGACTGCCGGGTATGCTGTGAGGATGTCTCCTGGCGTCACGACGCTCTTGAACCCGTAGCGTTCTGCGACGATGCGGCACTTGTCTTCCACTCCGCCAACCACAAGGACGGTCTTGTCCTTGTACTCTTCCATGTCTGCGAACGGCGTGTGGCTCTGGATGAAGTTGCTCGTGTCGAGGGGGACTTCGAGTTTCTTGCTTAGGTCGGCGACGCGCTCGGATTCATGCTGGCCGCCGCCGTTGGTGAGGAGAATGAAGGGTATGCGTTGGGATTGGAGGTATGAGAGGGCTTGGTGGGCGCGAGGGAGAGGATCGGAACTCCGGACGAGGACGCCATCGATGCTGGTGTTATTGTAAGCTTTGGGAGTCGTATTCGGGGGATGTCCTTGCCTTACTCGAATGCAAATGCGAATTCTGGGACGGTTGCTGCGGGAGGGGTTGATGTAGATATGAGAGTGCGTCGGTGTAGTAATTGGGCACTAGGAATACGTGATGACCGCCAGGCTGCTGAATGCGACAAAATCGATGAGGACCTGGAAAGCAGACGAGTTGCACTGCCAACCTGGGGTATCATGGTCGTCGTTGTTGGTCACTTTGCTGTGTATCGGTGGTGAGGAGGAACTCCGCAGATGGGCAAATGTGACTGGTTGGAGGTTCCCCAAGTGCGGGGCGGGCGGTTTGAGCCAGATGTGCAGATCTCGGCGCTAAGTCATTTGAGAAGGTCTAACTTAAACATTTTGCCCCCACTCCTGTCAGCACTGCTGTTAGAGAAGAAGTCCGAAAGGAGGAGAGAGAGACCTTAAAGTTCTTGTATGGATGCGTGGTGACTGAAAGTCTGTTCGCTCCCTCGTTCCTCGCACTTCAGTACTTGACTTCCCATTATATGTCACAACTGCCTCAGCCTTCCTAACGACATTGGGGCATTCGGCCTCAACTTGGAGCATTCAAACAGCATAGAAGGTCCCAAGGTTCCAGGAATATTCCAGCACAACGATCCTTCGTCCAGAAACCAGCGATATTATCGATATGGCGGAACAGAGTCCATCCAACAGTTCCGATGCCACTGCGGTGTCCGCTTCCCCTCCCCAGCTGGATCACATCTTGCCCCGCCCTCCCATCAAACGAGCCCGGCCCCAACTAAGCTGTGCACCATGTCGATTGGGAAAACTCAAGTGCAATCGTGAACACCCTGTATGTGACCAATGCATAAAAAGGGCTCGTCACGATGAGTGCAAATATGTCCCGCCTCCTCCTAAAAACAAGCAAGCGCAAAACATGCGCGGCCGCATCAGGAACTTGGAGAATCTCGTCGTAAGTCTTATGAATGAAAAAGGTCAGTGCCAGAAAGGCGGTGCGGGGGAAACCACAGATGAAACCAAATCGAAGAAAATAAAAGGAGAAAATAAAAATTCCAAAAGCTCGCAGGATGGGCCTAACGTCGACTCTTTCGGCAAACTCCATATAACAAGTGATGGCTCCGAAACCTATGTGGGGGCTGGACATTGGACAAGCTTGCTTCAGGAGATTGAAGAAGTGAAAGAGAGCTTGGACGAACAAGAATCCTCGGAAGAGCCTCGGGACGAGGACTGGGACGGTTTCCACACTCGGTCTACCGTGACCTTTGGTATTCCAAAGCCAGTAACGAAAGCTATGCTGATCCAGGAGATGCCAGTGAAGGACGAGACTGACCGGCTTCTGTCACTCTGGTTCAACAGTGCAGACCCGTTACTCTTCCTTATACATGCGCCCACGTTTCAAGAAGAATATAAACAATTTTGGAAAGATCCTACTGATACACCTATCATGTGGATTGCCTTGCTATACTGTATCATGGCCATGGGTATCATCGTCGGACCGCGAAACCCAGGCATGGTTGCGCACACCACATTATATGGCAATAACATCGCATCGATGTTAAACAAGGCCGACGACATGTCTCGTGCGATCAATCGATTTCAACAGCTGGCGTCTTCTGCCATAGTCCTAGCGGACATGGTCAAGACTCAGTCATATATGCTCGAAACACTGATGCTCTACTCATGTTGCGAATTTCTTCGAAGAGATGACCTCCAATCAAAGGTTTGGCTCATGAATGGCGTGGCATTGCGAGTTGCTATGCGCATGGGTTACCATCGGGATCCAAGTAATTTCACCAACATCAGCCCATTCCACGGAGAGATGAGGAGACGCATTTGGCACGTTCTCAACATGTGGGACACACTGATATCTTTCGCTATCGGACTCCCTACCCTGATTCGGCGGGTGGAAAGCGACGTTCGCGCACCGATGAACCTTCAAGACTCTGATTTATCTCCCGATATGCCCGCTTTACCGCCTGCGCGCCCAGTCACTGAGGTTACTCCGGCCCTTTATACCATCTCCAAATTTCGGATTTGTTGTGTGTTTGCTGAAGCTGCTGAGTTGTCCCAAAAGATCACGGCCCCAAGCCATTCGGATATCATGATTTTGAATGATCGTCTTGAAGAGGCGCATGCAAATATTCCCGATGTGATGCGGGTCAAACCCATGGACGAGTGCATCACAGAGCAGCCTTTCGTCATCATGGGTCGCTTCAATGTCGAGCTTCTTTACCAGAAGACCAGAATTGTTTTGCATCGCAACTATCTCACAGCTGGTCAATCTGATCCTAAATTCCTTGACTCGCGTAATATTTGTCTTAACAGTGCCGAGGCTATATTGCAAAGCCAGCAAGTCATCTATCATGCCTGCCAACCTGGAGGGCAATTGAACAAGGTCTGGTGGTACATGAGCTCACTGAACACATACGATTTTCTGCTTGCTGCTATGATACTCTGTCTTGAGCTGGTAAGTGTAGTGGTTGATGAATGTCTGCTCGCTCTTAGTCGTGGTGTTCACCTTGAAGCTCTCATGTTGTGCTAGTAACTGTTCCCAGTTCACTGACTTTGCTTCCAGAACCATCTACAGGCAACGAATCCTTCTTCTCCCCGAGTACGTGAGTTATTCGGAATCTTAGAGAATACGCACACAATATGGACAAACTATCCGAATCGTTTCCGTGAAGCATCTCGCGGAGCTGGTGTCTTGAGAGCAATGCTCCAAAAGACAGCAAAGCATGTATCACCCAAACCTGACAATCAAACAACATCTTTCAATGGGTTCGATCAGTGTAAGTATCTCGCTGATCTTAGTTGATACAAACACTGACAGGAGTCAGATACTGGCAATACTCCTTTAGGCCTCTCGTCGGAAGCCATGGGGATGTTAGGCGAATCACTACCGCCGCAGCACTGGGCTTCAATGCCCACCTCAGTGGATTTGTCCAATATTCCGTCCGAAATTGACTGGGTAATGTCAATCAGTGTGCATATAGTATCCAACCTGCTAACAAAGACAGACGTTGTGGGATAGTACTATGCAAGGCCAGAGCAACATACTCCCGAATGGAAACTGGGCTTCACCTCCACATCTAGGCAATGCTGCTACACATAGCTGGCTGGATTTGACAAACAGCATAGATACTACAATGAACCCCGCGCTTGACTTCTCGGACCCATTCAACTGGTATCCGTCGGATGGCTACATGCCCCCTTCAACGGACATGGGGTAGACTGGTAATAACTGTGGCTGTATCATCCGATATCTACGTCACTGTATTGAATCTTACGCCACTCGAATACACCAGCATCGCACCCGGTTCGGGCCATGCAGACTAGCCTTCCCAATTCATGTTGTCTAATTGTTGGTGTGGTCGCCAGGAACGCCTTGTCATGCACGTGGTATGGGCAGTGATAGATGTTAAAAGAATGCGCCACGATTGTTGCTCCTCCCGACGGTTATCATCAATTGTTCTGCATAAGATCTAGAAGTGTTATGCCTGGCCCGGTGATCGGCCTGGAACTTTGGCGAGCTGAGAGACAAGTAGTGGTCTGCGAGGTTCAGTGAAGTAGTGATTGTTCTTTGGCTTTGAGCAACAAATCGAGGCTCTTTGGATGGCAATTTAGGGAGGCTAGAAGCTGTGGGCCGCTCCCAATGGCCATTCTATAGTTTCCGTTCTTCGCACCCGCATCATGTGGTTTGGTTCAGGAACTCAAAACAACAACGCAAAATCACATTTCGCCGAATCACATCTGGAATTCGACCCATTAGCACTTGCCTATTCAGGACTATCGCAAGAATATACTTGTAAATGTTTGTGTGGTTGGGGAGTATTGCTCGGCGATTGGTCTCTTTGGACCAGGAACAATACTAATGCGAACAATAGTAAGGCCACGCATCGTCGTACACGACACCAAAAAAGGAACACTGGCACGACTCCTGCTTTATCTCTCTGCAGGCATTGCAAGGCCTTTCTTTGACTGTAACTCTTCCTTGATCGTGAAAGCATCTCTTCTACGTTGGACATGGACAGATATAAATATGAGGTGGATCAACCAGCTCAAGACACTTTCTCTATCCGCCAGAACATCCGATCATTTCTACACACACTCACTCATTCTTCAACCAAAAACAACAAACAAACACCATCAAAATGAAGGGCCCAATGCAACGCGGAGTCATCGGAGGTGCCCAGTGCACTGTCCAACGTGGAGTCATCGGCGGCGCCCAGTGCACCGTTCAGCGAGGCGTCATCGGTGGTGCTCAATGCACCGTCCAGCGAGGTGTCATCGGCGGTGCACAATGTACCGTTCAGAGGGGCGTCATCGGCGGTGCTCAGTGCACCGTTCAACCCCAGTAGATGCACTCTCTTGAGTGTAGTCTACCCGGGATGAGTTTCCCAGGAGATGCTTTGACCGGACATCTCTCGCTACCACACAACTCGTCCCAACCACTTCACACTCCGGTCCTCAATTTTCATTTCTTTTCTCGGATATTGGTTCGGTGGAACATTTTTCCCTCTTTTCCTCCAGTTGAGGTCGACCCTGGACGGCTACGAAACTGACTTGTTCATACAAAAAATCAGCACGGTCCTCCTCAGGCACACGACACCCATCAATTTCCATTCCAAATCCCTTCCGACTATCATTTCAAACTGCACGAGTCTCTGGATCTAGTTTTTCGGGATTTCCTCCAACGACGAGTGTATTTCCAAGGAGGGGGAATCCAAGGAAGTCGTACGCTTATTCGTCATACTACATGCAACATTCCAATCATTCAAATCCGCCTGTCTGTTTCGCGGGCTCTTATCATCGTCAACTCTCTCGCCAATAGTTCTGCACTGTAGCTTCTGGCGACAGTGTTGTTTCTCGTATCATGGCACGTTGGCGCTGCTGTAACAAATCAAATACATACTATTCTTCTCAAATGTGGTTTTCTTGCAACTGTGATGCTTCCATTGAAACAGATCCCGATTTGATCTTTCACTAGACATGGGGTGAGTCAACTTATCCACAGATGTGATGCATGGGTGGCGAAACACATTGTTGAAGTAAAGCTGCGTTGTAGTCGTGCACAATGCTTTGGTCGCCTTTGTTTTTCACTACAAGGCTGCTTACTATTGTACTCTGTTGGACGTGCGATATGGCCTGAAATGAAGAACCCAAAATAAGACGACGTGAATCAATCAAACCGCACATTTCACTGCCCTTCACTATGTAGCCAGTATTGTATAATGCGATGATTTTACATTTTTACATCCGAACTCGTTGCCACATGACTTCATAACTTTGAGCTTATGGCAGCGCCGTCCTTTGGCTCATCCAATGGTTATGTGTGTTCCGAAACGTGAATACGGCGTTCTAGATAGGTCTTGAAATCCCAAGAAAAGTAATATGCTCAAGAGCATAGCTCATGAGCTTCTTCGACGGATTACTTCTTCGGACACACCGTGACTAACCATAGCACATGCATTGAATACACACTGATGAAACAGGGGCAGTGCATACCTCCTGAATATTAATTCTCTTCCTTATAATCCCAGCTAGCTCTCACGATAATCTTCTATGTAAATATTGGTATCTGAAGTTTGAGGTTGGTTACTGATTCACAATCATCAGTTGATTTTGTTTTCGCACGGTGCCTTCCAACTATCTGTTGCAGTAGCTCACTAGCAGGCAAATAAAATAGAATTGGACATGCTAGCCTTTAAGTAACGGTATGTGTTTAAGTAAATATCTATGGCCTCGACCCGCGAGGTCTTGCTCCACAGAAAATGATCCTGCAAAGTACCACTGTCAGCGCAGGCATTGAGAGGCAATGTGAGCAATCTGAACACCCTAGATTTGGAGCATTACACTTCCTAGCTTGGATCCTTTCAGCCCCAAACCAAACGTGTATGAAGCATTCGAAATTCAATGTACAGAAGAATCAGGAGCCCGATATCTAACTCTTCAACATAACGTACAGTGCTCTGAGAATGTTCCATTGGTCCTCCTCCTCCCCCTCTCCCCGCGTGAACCTATCCTAACTTACGTGTGGTACGAGCATGTGCAATCTTAGATTGCTTCAGTAGCTTATGAGACAGATTTAAATACAGTCTATAATTCTAACGTACGCCTATCACGTACTTTTGTGTGCCATTTGACTATACTTCTAATAATCCCAAAGGGGATGTAGGTAACTATCTAGAGAGTCAAAGCAGTTTCCTAACAGCCCTCGCGGACTTTATTTTAGGCTACTTTACGTCGCTGTCGCTCCTCGTTGCATTCTTGCTGTATCTCTCTGTATTTCTGCAGTGTCTCTCTTGCCTTTTGCAGGAACTCTTTCCTCATCTCCTTGACCTCTATGCTCTTTCGATCCATCCCTAGGTATATTGGCCCTATCTCTTTCTTTTTCTGCTCCATTTCACTGAATTTTTGCTCTATCTCTTTGCCCTTTTGCTCTATCTCTTTGCGCTTCTCTTTGCGATCCTCTTTGCCCATTTCCCCTATGTCTTTGCCTATTTGCTTTATATCTTTGCGCATTTGCTCGAACTCTTTTGCCACTTGCTCTAGCTCTTTCATCCTTTGATGTAGCTCTTTGAGCGCTTGCTCTACCTCATCGCCTTTTTGCTCTATCTCTTTGTCCATCTCAATTAACTCTTTCCTTTGCTGCTTTGCCTCTTCCACTTTCTGCGCTAACCCGGGAAGGTTTCCCTCTGCTATCAGGGCTAGTGCTTCCACTTCGAGCTTGTGGAAGTAGTGCAGTGATGTGCCGGCCATTGTGTTTGTTGTCTGGGAGAGGTAGTGGTTGTTGTCTGGAAGAGGTAGTGGTTGCTGCCTGGATCAAGTTTCCAAGGCGAGGGGAAATGGGTCTTATATAATAAACTTGTAGGGACTCTATGAACAATGCCTACCTAACAATGTCTGTCTAACAATGTCTGTGCGAAGCATGGACCAAGAAATAAAAGTGAAGTTAACTAGTCCGTCCATCTGAACTATGATCAGAACCGCACAAAGGGCAAAATGAAATTGCCATTGAGGTCAGGCAGAGTTGTATCACAGTAAGTTCACAGTCTGATTTTGGACTTATACTAAGGCTGACAGACTGAGTCACCATATTCTCTTTCGCTCTGCATGGCTTCGATGGCGCGCTGTGCTTGATCTTCGAAGCATTTTTTATGTAATTCCGTAATACAGAACTTCCTATAGGTCCGAAGGCCAGTGTAACGCTGACTGTAGCATTGATAAGTGTTATGTTGCACGCGGTTCTAGGAGTAAAAGCCGATGTGCAAACAGCAAACATGGGGTTGCAGCAATACGACGAGCCCATGGTCAGTCTGAGGCCGTAGTTTAGCTAGTATCTAAGATAACTGTACAATAAAGGGAACTTAGTAAACGACTCCCCGATCACCAGCTCACAATTCATCAAAGCTCAGACGAAGTCCGATAGGATCTCCTTCTTCCCCAGCGTGACTATATTCTGACACGTGTGTGGTACAAGCAGGTGCAATCCTATATTGCCTTTGTACCTTACAAGCCAGATTTTAACATAGTCTGTAATTCTAAGATACGCCTACTACGTACTTTCATATACTGTTTAACTATTATACTTCTAATTATCCCAAAGGGGATATAGGTAACTATTTAGAGAGCTAAACCACTTCCCCGATAGCTCTCTGTGTATCCTTTCCGCAGACTGTATGTATATCGGTCAAAGCGTTTCAATGACAATTTCAATTTGGCCTCTGTGCGGTTCTGATCATAGTTCAGATGGCCTAGTCAACTTCACATTCACTCTTTTGGCCCATGCTTCGCGCACACAGACATTGCCAGTAAAAATGCTGCCGCCTAGAGTCCCAACAACGCCTAGAGTCCCAACAAGTCTACTACATAAGAACCATTTCCCCCCGCTTTGAATGAAGTTCTATCCAACCCTCGTGGTATTTATCAACTGCTCGACTTTCATCACTTAGCGCGTTGATAAATTGCCTGATCTGGTTAAGGTCTGCCAAGCAAAGCACCTTTACCTAGCGACAACTAACTGTGAGCAGTTTAGTGTCTTTTCGAAACAATAAACATCGCGACCTCGCGACCCTCAAACCCGTTATCTCCATGATGGCATCCCCATCCCTGGAGGACTACAGGCGCCTCTACTTCGAAGAAAAGAGAGCAAAAGAAGAGGCGGCCAAAGAGGCGGATCGGAAAATCGAAGAGGCGAATCGGAGAGTCAAAGAGGCGGATCGAAGAGTCGCACAAGCCGAAGATGGAAACCGCGATACAAATCTGCCTGAGTATCTAGATGCCTGCTACGAGAATTTTCATCTCAATCTCGCTGTTCAGCTTGATCCTACGCAATCTACTCAGGGCTGTCCCGCGAATGCAAACAACAAGCTGCGACCTGATCGTCTCGTGCTCTGGGAAGAATTTCCAAAGGAGCAGGCGGCGATATGGGAAAAGCTTGTCGAGTCAGATTTTGCTGATAAGCGCTGCTTCACATCAAAGTATGGCATGCAGGCTTATGGCAAAACGTTGAAAAAGTTGATAGGCTCAGAGTCTGATCTCAACCACTTTCTGCGAACCACCATCGAAACTCCTGTCCGGCTAATCGTTGAGCAACTATACAACAGCGCCAAATTGCGGCGTACCTTTCGACTCCAGGGATCTGTAGATTTCGAAAATCATTCCAACACTCTCAGTCAGGAGGGTAGGGCATCCGCAGCCACAGGGCGTCGAAGGTCTCCACGCCTAGAGGAAAAGGCAAAAGAGGCGGAGAAAGATGCAAAAGAAGCGGAGAAAGATGCAAAAGAAGCGGAGAAAGATGCACTCCCTCCGTCGACCCCTGTGGCTGCACCCCGACAACGTCCTCGTCCAGATCAGATCTGCGTATACAACATACAACATCGGTGGGCACGGGGAAAGCAAACGAACCGCAGCGTTTGTCATGGAATATAAGGCGCCACACAAATTGCCCCTTAATTTCATGTACGATGGGTTCTATGACATGGACCTCAAAGATGTGATCCAGTGCGAGACCAATATCCCAAAAGACCGTTTCAGCCGAGTTGTTGCTGCGGTCATCACACAAGCATTCTCCTATATGGTTCGCATGGGAGTGGAGTTCGGCTGCGTGTCTACTGGCGAAGCAATGATCTTCTTGCGCGTGCCCGAAGATCCTAGGACTGTGTACTACTACCTTTCTGTCCCTAAGGGTGATGTGGGAGAGACTACTGGATGGAATGCCGGTTCGGAGTCTGCCAATCGCTTGCATCTGACAGCCGTTGGACAAATGCTCGCCTTCACGCTACGGGCATTGCAAGTGTCCCCGAGAGAACAGGGGTGGCGGACTAAAGCTGAGAATGAGCTGAACAGCTGGGAAATGGCTTATGACGAAGTGCTGCAAACAATCCTCAAGTCAGATACGAAGTCATCAGTGTATCGACCGCCAAAGCATAAGGGCTTTCTGCGCATGTCGCCAATTCAGCTTCGAAAAAGGAGGCACGCACCACAAGACGAGCATGAGCCCGACACTCCGAGCCGCAAGCCTGATTCGTCCCGACCTGCTGAAAATACTTCGTCTAGCTGCGATGAACCAGAGGATCAGTACCATAGCGATAGTGACGATTCTGATCCCGAAACCCTAAGTCGCAAGCCTATTCCGTTTCGGTCTGGCCGCAAAATTGAAAGAGCCGGCACGAGTACCAGCACGAGTGCCGGTACGAGTGCAGACGGTTCAACCCATCAATCGAGCCAAGATAATCAGAAACGATCGTATTGTACCCAAAGATGCCTTCTTGGCCTAGCCCGGAGAGGATTTCTTGATCCATTGTGTCCAAACGCGCAAGCCCATGTACGGAATCAACAAAGTATGCAAGACTATGGACAAATTCGTCACTCGATCACCTCTCAAGGCTTCCGCACTCGCATACGCAAACAGCTCGCGGAAAACCGAGACGTCGATTGCTATCCTGAGGGCGTGCATGGAGCATGTGGCGCTTTGTTCCAGGTCACACTGAGGTCGCACGGATATACCGTAGCAGCAAAAACAAGTCCGATGGAGAATGCTTGTTTTATTCAACAAGAGGCGGAGTTCTACCAGCGCCTGCGGTCACTCCAGGGCATCACAGTACCAGTTCATCTGGGGAACATCGATCTAGAGTTGCCCTATTATTATGAAGGAATACCGCTATATCATATGATGTTCATGAGCTTTGGAGGAAAACCTCTATCCCAACATCTTTCCGAAGAGAATCGTACTTCCATTTCCCAACAGAAAGCCGTCGCAGAGCAGAAAATTCGCGACAATGGGGTGTTGCATCTGGATTTTGAGAATCGTAACATTCTCTGGAATGAAGAAAACAATAGCATCATGGTGATCGACTTCGAGCGAGCTGAGGCCATCAAACCCCGGAGAGCATTGGGTAAGATTGCTGCCAATCGAAAGCGAGCGCGAGATCTCGACATTCGAGGGAGTCGCGCCGGCAAAGTGGCAATCGGTTGAGTGTTGCACCGGCTGCAAAACGTTGCGTCAAATGCGAGTTGAAATCGTTAAGATAGCTACGGGCGACCTCTCTACAACTGAAAACAGGATCAAAGAAAAAATTGGTCGACAGGTCTTGGAGCGTGTAGGAAATGTGTGTTATTTTGATACCCCGGATTCATTTTGGACACGGCTAAAGAGCTGTTCATAAGGCGTTAATGTGTGCCATTTGAAGCCCACGTTTTTGACCTTGGGCACAGCACTGGGGTTTTCAGTATTATTTTTAGTAAAAGGGCAGGGATGCCATGAGGCTGTGACAAGAATTGCAGTTAATCCTACTTGTACATTAAATTCTTACAACACTCTCCTACCCATGTATTTGAAAACACCAACATTACAACTTCGGCACCAGAACACAGTATACATGAATCCTATAAGCTCATTTTTCAGTATAAGTTGCATCTATGAAGATCTGTGGCTTCGTTCCTTAACAAGACCTGACGTCGCGTGGCCTTGAGTATGTCATCCTAATAATCTGTCTTCTTTGGGCTTTTTGCCGCCTGTCCTGTAGAGAAGTTGCCCTGATTACCGCCCCGGACATTTTGCGCCTTACTGTATTATTATTGTACATAGCCCACTCTTTCCTAAGATCTCGATGTTTTCAGGTTCTCTTTTCTCTTTTGCAAAATTTCTCATGTGCATCAATTCATCATGAGGTCCAGATACGCGACGCTCGTTATCTTTCCCATTATAGCCCAAGCCGTTCCAGTCCAGGATCTCGCGGGTATGTTGGACGGCGGTGCCTTGCCAGTTGAAGAAGAATATAAGAAACCAGCCTCATCTTCTGTTCAGGCAATGGAAAACAATATCATACAACTACCTCCAGCGCAAAGCCCGTCATCTGTAGCCATCCCAGAGAACCTTCCAAACCCTTTCGGGGACCCCATACCTTCGGTGTCTGGAATACATCTTAACGCGACTCCAGCTACGATCTCGTCTAGCTCATCGCAAGTGAACCCATTCTTTCCAGGAGAAACGCCTCAATCCCCTGATGTGGATACCTTCCCCCACCATAACGCGACGCCAGCGACATCACAGTCCCAATTCATACCTTTCTTTCCGGAGATACCATCGTCGAGTGCTGCAGCAGCGCCTGGCTTACCGATAACGACTTGGCCCCATGAACCCGCCCCAACTCCTCCATTATCGCCGATTGCTTCCGCGACTCCAGTACCGAACCCTCCAATATGGCCTACTCCATTACCGAGCGCTCCAGTACCGCAACCACCAGTATCGAATGTCCCAACGCCCGAACCTCCACTGTGGGAGCCTCCGGTAACGAACATCCCACCAAACCCTGTACCGGAGACTACCATCCTCGCACCGATACTCCCACCACCGCCGCCCCCTCCGGCAGTAACGCCTGCTCCAACGTCCACAATCTATAGCGCCGTGAACTGCTCAACTGAGATGGCGAATGCGACTTCTTGGGGGCCTCAAGTGGGCGCCGCGATCACGTATCCCGGCGTGGTGATCATCATGACGGGGAACGCTACGTGTGAGACTGCAAGCCCGCCGGCGGGAAGTGGCAATGCAACGGCTTCGGGTCCAAAAGACATATTTACTGGAGCTGCAAGTCGTGAAGTCGGGCCTGACCGGTTGAGCTGGAGCTTGGTGGGCGCAGTGTTTGCGCTCATGGGAATTGTGGCGTGACCTGACAAATTTCGATTAGAATAAGGAAATACCCGGGCGTTTTGAGTTTTTCAATCATTGTACTTTTAGCAATACATCGACCTGTATACTACTGTTATGTTGTGACGGTGCACATGATGTCCAGACATTGTGAGCTTCTTTGAAATAATGCAAACCACTCCAATTGTTTCTACTCGGTACAGGTCTCGGCTAGCTTCTTTTTATCTACAGGAATTGCGTAGCCATCTCAGCAAGGGAATCCGGGGGCAGGTGACTTATGAGTTGATCTAACGAGACTAAATGAAATAAGATGTGTGCATCTAGTATCCGTCCTTGCCCCACTTGTTGTACTGGTCGTGGAGTTCCTGGGGAGACATTAGCACTCCTGAACGATTTCTCAAGCTCGAGCAGGACCTACCTTTGGCAGAGTAACGTTGGGGAGGATGACAACGTTAAGGGCTGAAGGAGCATCCTTCTTGGGGGCATTGGGGTCACCACCGGGGTGGTACTGGTATTTGCCCGAACCTCCCTCGTTCCAGGGCTCGCTGCCAGGAGCCTTATAAACGGAGCGCTCGGAAGACGAGCTGGTAGGGTTGGAGGCTATACGCAATGAGCAAAGTATACAGAAGAATATCTATATCCAAGCATCTGCTCGGACGATAAGGACGGCTTACCGAAGTACCATCCAGCAAGACCGAAAGCACCGCTCATGATGGCGAGCAAGATCTATAACCGTTCTATCAGCTCCTAAGTCCATATGCTGTCCAATCTCTTTCCTGATTCCAACGTACGTAGAGCTCGGGGTCGCGCTTGGCTCCAGCCTTGAGGGCGTCCTTGCTGGCCTGCCTGTCTGCGGCAGCGGCCTCAGAGATGAAGCGGCGCTGGACGGGGGCCCGGAGGCGGGGGGCGGCTCGGAAAGCGTTGCGGGCGAGCATGGAGGCCATTTCGATTTCAATTGATATGTGACGGTCGAATTCGCAAGGAGTGGAGAGGGACGCAGTGGTGGTGAACAAGTGTGACGTTGGTCGTGAAAGCTGCAATCGGGACGTCGAACCACCACAAAGCCAAGAGGTCATTATTCAGCCAAACCCAAACTACCCCGCTAGACTCCATTGGAGTTAGCCTATCAGTGCGCATCTCGACGCATGGTCTTGCATTGCTCAAGTCCCCCTTTTAAGAGACGACAATTAATCCAGCCCTATCCCAGAAAGCGTCACGTCGAGCTCTTTTGAGCGCGCACCTTCGCTCTCTTCTCTTCGCCATCCAACCTGTATTCCCTCCCTTTGCCGTCTTCACCTCTCTTCTCGCGTTCCTTTGCCTCACCTTTGCCATTCGCTTCTGCAAGTGCTTGCTTTTTCAGCACGCTTCACTCAACCACCACCTTGGAACATCCAACCAAATCTTCCCTTAAATTTCGAAACACCCGGGCGCATTGAATTTTTCTAGATAGATGCCATGCATCTGCCATGAGAATATCTCCTGAGACTGACATCGCCTCAATCTCACTATGACAACGCCCTTGGCTGACCCGTCGGCGCCCACTACATCTACCCTCGCCAACCCCCCCATGGTCGCACACGATGACCAAGCCGTACACGATCCTTCTTTTCCTCCTTCGGCGGCCGACGAAGAGCAGACCATGGCCGGCGCAAATCAACCAAATTCACTAAATCGTAGCTCTGCTGGCAGCCGGATCCCAGGCATGACTGGTCCCGCTGGTGAGCCGGGCCTTCCGCCTTCAAGGCCATCTTCGATCGCAACTGCGCAGTCAGGAGGAAACAACCGCAGGTGGTCGCAAGCACCGCCCTCACGCCGAGGGTTGAATATAGGGAGCGGTGTGGGGAGCGGCGTGGGAACATCAAGCGTAGCGGGCAGTATGGGAGGACAGAGCAGACCGACGACATCTGCGAGCAGAACCCACGTTCCTTTAGCAGCGCATGGGTTTTTTCGACCCATGAGCTCGCAGCGACTGCAACAACAACGAAACCAGAGACCGACGTCCCTTCTGGGTCAAGGATCGCTCTACTCAGAAGGCGCGACCGACTTCGGAAGCAACTCATACCGCCAGAGCATAGGCTCCAACCCCACAACCAAGCATGTACAAACACTCGGACTTCACCACGACCCCGATCACCGACCTCAATCTCGAGGGACAGATATTACAGATAGGGAATATCTACCAGACCGGACTACTGCCAACACAACCCCGACTGGCGCGGAGACAGTGCGCAGTCGAGGAGAGAGCATCACACCTCTACAACGGCCTGTAAAACCTCAGCACCTGGACCTGTCGAAGACGCTCAAGAACGACGCTGGGAAACTCCCCACACCGGGGAAGTCTCCGCGATCCTTCAAGTCCAGTTTCATATTGCCCAGCCGAGACGGTAGGACTTCGCAGATGCGACCCCAGCAAGGACACGAAAAACTTGCCTCCGCTGAGTCGTCGCCCCGCATGGCAAGGACAGAGCCCGTCAAAGAGGCTGTCAAGCAGGAGCTGGGCAGGAATCACCAATATTTCTCTGGCAATACTGTATTCTGCTGGGGTGGCCGTCTGCAAAATACCCGTGACCGACCCGTGAATATCGCGACGGCGATCCTGATCATTGTTCCTGCTGCACTTTTCTTTGCATTCTCGTAAGTGATGGCTGCTTCCTCATTGACAGGCATTGAGTACTAATGAGATGAACCCAAGTGCGCCATGGTTATGGCTTAATGTCTCACAATCGATACCCATTCTCTTCGCCTACTTGTTCCTAATATGTATCTCTTCATTTATCCACGCATCTGCCACAGATCCGGGTGTAAGTCGATACATCCTTTGAATGATTTGTCTTTCAAGACTTGCTAATGAGTCCAGATTCTTCCCCGCAACTTGCATCCGTTTCCTCCAACTAATCCTAATGACGACCCACTAAATCTTGGCCCGCCGACCACGGAGTGGACCATGGTCGTCTCCGCTCATGCACCAACGGCAGCAATGGAGGTTCCGACAAAGTACTGCAAAAGTTGCAATATTTGGCGGCCACCTCGCGCTCATCATTGTCGCGTGTGCGATAGTTGCATTGAAACGCAAGATCACCATTGCGTTTGGCTCAACAACTGTGTTGGACGCCGAAACTATCGCTACTTCTTTGTTTTTGTTATCTCAAGCACCCTATTGGGCCTCTTTCTGATGGGCGTAAGTTTAGCCCACCTACTCGTGTGGCGCGAGCGAAACCATGCTTCATTCGGAGCAGCCATCAATGAGTGGCGTGTTCCATTTGCCATGTTCATCTATGGCGTTGTTGTCTCCCCTTATCCTTTCAGCCTTGGCGTCTATCACTTCTTTCTGATGGGTAGGGGCGAGACTACTAGAGAGTATCTCAATTCTCACAAATTCTTGAAGAAGGATCGACATCGACCATTCACCCAAGGTTCTCTTTGGAAGAATTGGCTTTCCGTACTGCAGCGCCCGCGACCGCCAACCTACCTACACTTCAAGCGGCGCTATGAGGAAGGAGACCAGAGATTTGGTCCACGAAGGGGCAAACGAGCGGCTCCTTTGACAGCTGAGCAGCAAGGTGGAGGAATGGAGATGCAGGACGTCAAGGCCGCGTCAAGTTTTCAAGGTCCATCCCATAGGCCAACTCGAGAGCCGGTCTCGACTACTGCATAAGTAGATATACATGTATAATCAGGGGGGTTTGTCGTATATACCTAATTGACGAGCTGATGTACGATGTTGTCGTAAGCACTCTCTCACGTGTTTTCATGTATTTCTATTGAGTGGAGAGGTGGCGGGTGGGCGGATATAGCGCAGTGAGACAGAAACGTAGGAGACAGTACAGTGTAAATGAGACTATTCACAGCGCATGCATCGTTCTGTTTGTATTCGAATTGGGTTTGGTGATTGTTCAATGGGAACGATGAGTGACTCTGAGCGGCCTGCGTTTGCTGCTTACACGCGCACGCCATCGTATCTTGTGTTCACGATCTGGCATCAAGCCAGGGTGTGGTCTGATATATACCATGTAAGGGAAACCCTTTGTGGTCTACGAAAGAGCGTGCAGCCTATACGATGGGGATTCCCCTCAAGCATTATAACGAACCAAACCGAATTGTTTATATAAAATAGATGCTACAGTGGCCCATACTCTAACCTGTCTTTCTTGAATATACACCTGCCCTTGCAATCTGTGCCAAAGTTAGGGCGGCGTTGGGGTCATCAGGTTTGGAGGCGGCTAATTGGTGCTCCTGGGAGGTCCTGACAGGTCTTGGCTAGCGGGCATGTTTACTTTCAGGACCTGGACTCCCTTCCCTGGATTTATATCGACATCAACCAGTCGTGGGCTACCACTCTCCAATTCACGGTATAACTCTTCGTGTACTCACGTCTGAGTGTTCGCTACCGTGTTTGGGGCCGTTGGTCACCGGTCGCGTCCACACTTTCGCAGTGTAGCCCGGGAATCCGCGAGACTCTCACACCTCACATCGCGTTCACTTCGCTCCTCCCTTTCTCCTCAACCACCTTCCCACAACACTTCATCTCTGACTATCATGGCGGACCGTGACGCATCTCCCGCGTCCGACTCGTCTCAATCGTCTTGCATCGCCGTCGCAGTGGACGAAAATCCCGCTCCTCGCTCGTCCATCAGCGCGTCGCCCCCTACCTCAACCCCTCCCACAAGCCTCGGAGACGAGCACAGCGTTACTTCTTACGTGGCAAAGATGGAGACGCACGTCGATGTCCAAGAAGAAGCTTCGGTACCTCAAGAAATTATCGAATCGCCAGACACGCCGCAACCGACTCCGGAGGCGCCGCAGAGCGAGGGTAGGCGTTCCGCGCGCCGCTCTCGCGCGTCCGTCTCAACTTACAACGTCCAAATCCTCGCTGGAACCGCGATCCACACGCCCACGAAATATCTAGAGAAGCATCACAAGAATGTTTTACACGGTCCGGCCCCCACTCCCGCGAATAACGAGGTCACTCCTAGGAAAAGAGGCATTAAATCAGAGCCCAAGGAGTTCGATGACCCTGCGGAGGAACAACTTGCAACGGAAGCTGCGCAGGCTGCACAGCGACGTAAATCGTCGCGTGTCGACCTTCGCCGTGAGGCAATCCGCAATTTGGCCGCGGTCGGAGAAGCTGTGGCGCACAAGGGACCAGGGCTTCTGTCTGGCGTGAAGAACAAGGTTCAACACGCTTTGAAGAGCAACACAGTCCGCGCAAAGGACACCAAAAAATCAACACCAAAGTCATCACGCAAGCGTCCTCGTGCCTCCAAAGCCGCCGAGACAGAAGAGGAGACCGAAGAGGAGGACGAAGAAGAGGAAGAAGAGGAGTATGTTGTGCCCGTGACGAAAAAATGGCTTCAGCAAGGTCTGTACGTCGGGCAACACCGCGATTTCGACGCGAGATTGTCTGAAGCTCAGAACCGAATTCGGAGGCGAGCAAGTAAGAAGACGGAGAACAAGCACCTGCCCCTTCCTATGTTTGCTGGCGAACGTATGATGAGCGGAGACTTTCAACGTGACTTCAAACTTCCATTCGATGTTTACAATCCACTACCCCGCAAGGTGAAAGTGGATGGTTGGGGAAAGTTATCAAAGAGTAAGCTTTTGGTCTGCATTCGTGTAGTGAGCATATTTTCTAATAAGTTCAGATCGATTCATTGGCGAGGCTTCCTCATTGTGGAAACAGGAGAAGCAAGACAACTCCACCTGCTACTGCGAGCCTGAAGACGGTTGCCTCGAGACCTGTCACAACCGCATCATGGCTTATGAATGTGATAGCACTAATTGTAGACTCACTCCGGAGCAATGTGGCAATCGTCCCTTCGCGCAACTTAAAAAACGCGCCAAGGGCAATGGCTACGATTACGGTGTTGAGGTACAGGAAACGGAAGATCGCGGCTACGGTGTTCGGGCCATGAGGACCTTCGAGCCACACCAGATCATTGTTGAGTATGCCGGAGAAATCATCACCCAGGCTGAGTGCGAGCGACGCATGAAGCAGATTTACAAGAAAGACAAAGTGCGTGATAATTGATTGTAGAGGTTGTCACTGTTACTAACCTCCTCCAGTGTTACTATCTCATGAGCTTCGATAATAAGATGATTATCGATGCCACCCGTGGAACCATCGCACGATTCGTTAACCATTCTTGTGAGCCGAACTGCGAGATGATCAAGTGGACCGTGGGTTGTGAACCCCGCATGGCTCTCTTTGCCGGTAGTCGCGGTATCATGACCGGAGAAGAGTTGACCTATGACTATAATTTTGAGTGAGTTCTCAGTCGCACAGCTGAAGTACATGTGACTAACACGCGCAGTCCCTTTTCCTCGAAGAACATCCAGGAGTGTCGCTGCGGAACGAGGTCATGTCGTGGTGTTTTGGGACCAAAACCAAAGCACCAGCCAACCCAGGAGAAATCAATGGTGTCCTCCTTGGTGGCGGGCACAAAGCGCAAGCTACAGGAAGTATTTGGGTCAGGTCGTGGCTCTCGTAGCGCTCCAAATTCTCCGAAGAAGCGCAAGATCAGCGCAATTGGGTCTGCTGCTCTGGCCAAGGCCAGGAACGCCCTCGCAGAGACTGCTGCCGTCCGCTCTCAAGCTGAGAGGGACAATGCAGAGGTCGCGGCTCAGAGAGCCTCTCGTGAGAACCGAGCCCTGCGAAGGTCGTCATCGATGACCTTGTCATCACGACGTTCGCTAATTCGCAAGGCTACCCGCCATTCTTTGCCTTCGCTCACGGCATCTCGCCAGACCACAGTGAGCATCAAACGTCGAACCCCCAAGCCCATGTCAAAACCAGGAGCCTTGAAGCCCATCAAAAGCCTTCAGTCAATGCTAAAGCGCAATACGCCCACGCTGCAAGCAAAGAAACTCCTCCCGGCTGCTTCTAAGACCCCGGGCAGTCCTGCCAAAGACGTGGACTCTGATTCAGATGGCTCACCCAATATCACACCTGCATCTCTACGGAGCGCCTCGAGAAAGAACTTTACGCAGTCGAAGCTCCCCTTCAAGCCTTTGAAGTTGGATGGTCTGTCAACACCAGAAGGGTCGGATTCCATGGCATTTCCAGAATCTGACGATGAGGATGCCGCCAATGAGTTCGGCTCAGTGGCCAATGGTGGAATCAAGGGGCCCAAGTCGCCCAAGTCGCCCAACTCTCGCAATGCAACTTCGGTCATGAAGAACACTCTATCACGCAGCATTCGAGGTACTAAGCGCGCTGTGGGTACTGCGAGGGCCATTGGAGAGGGTCCGAGTAAGAGCACTATCCGCATGATTACTGGTGTCGAGGCATGAGCGGGTGGCTTCGTTCCCTTTTATGGAGAGATTTGCGCAGAAGGAGATGTATTCTGAGACAGTATGGTATATGGTATTTGTTTTACGAGGGTTTGACGTACACACTGCAGTCTATTCAACATTCGGTTCCAGGCGTCACATGTATGCAATTGTGCTTGACTTTGTATACTGGGAGCATACGCTTTACATGCATATGTGGTACGGAGCATAGCGGTGTTCTATTCCATCGTTCCAGTCGATTTCCTTGTTCTCTATGGGGGGCAGCTGGGGAGGTTGGAGATGAAGATGACGGTGGTGACCTTCCTTTCCTTTCCCTTTCCTCTTCTATGGATGGTACCTGTTTATCTTATTCCTATTTTCGATTGCTTTTCCAGGCATGTTTGGGGATCGTTCGCAATGGTAGCTTTGCAGTATTAGTTTCCAGAAGTTTAGCTGGGTATGTCCGCGCTCTATAATACAAAATATGTTTACAAATTTTTGGTGCATCCGTAGCAACAGAGTTGAAACTCCCTATTTCTTCGTGAAGAGTAATGCCCGCCGGGCATCGTCTAACGATACCATGCTACCAGTGAAAGCGACGATCTCGAGCGTTCCCCTCATAATAGACTCTAACCTGAACCGACCCCATCTGTCGACGGAAATTGAGGGCAAGTCCTTCCGCGTTGGGATTAATCGTTCTTAGCACTCAACAATAACAAAGAATGTCTTTCGTTCTGGACCCAATTCCCCCGCCCTCTACGAAGGCTCAGCATGTCACAAAGAAGAACTTCTTCCAAGACAAATCGCGACGCATACACGCTCATTGTCTGTCGATATTGAACGCCGATAGACGTGATGGCTGTATTACTTCTCATTCGCCCAATATACAACAAGTTAAGGCAATTGAACTTTCCCGGTGACCTCAGCATTCTGACCTAAGGTATACTAGATAGGATGCATTACTCCCATGAATCTACTTACCCTATAGATATCTACTGTTCAAGATTATGAGCAACGAAACCTGAAATTTAAGAGCATTATAAAGACTACTACAGAGCATGACGTGCATTGGTCTGTCCAATTACAGCAAAACAGGGTTACCCCAACGGCGATACAGTCTACCGTTGAAACCGCAGATCCGCAGCTGCCACGTGCGGTGCGTAGTCGCGATTGGTTATGTCACTCCTGCCTAACCGAATGTTTGGTCGCGACTAAAGTATCAGTCAGCTTTTGTCCAGCAGCAACAAGAGCGGAGAAAGAGGTGGCCCTCCCCCAGGTTGCGACGGGACCAGATCGCATAATGTTTACATCCTCATTCTCATCACGACGATGAGCAGCTTTTTCCAGTCGCTGGCATACTTCTTCCGCCTCCCATTCTCCCTCCAATGGCGGACCGCCCTCGTACAGCTCCCACGCTACGTCCCCCTCTCGATCCTCCATATCACGTCTCCTAAAGGCCCACATCCATTCATCATCGCCTTGCCCGGTCGCAAGGACAATGCCATACCCATATACGTTTTCGTTCCGCCTCGGCCGGTCGATTCAGGCGCAGGAACAAAGGATGACGGTGCCGATACGACGAGCGATGCTTCCGAGTGGAAGGTCCCGGTAGTGTTGGACTTTCATGGAGGGGGCTTCATCATGGGATCGCCATTAGAGCAGGCACCATATGCAGCCATGATGTCAAGAGAGTTGGGCGCTGTGGTCATCAGCGTGTCGTATCGTATTGGGCCGTTCAGTCAGTTCCCCGCTGCGATCCACGACGCTGAGGACGTCCTTTCGGCTATCTTAGATGACCAAGGTGGCTCGAAGGCTGGGAGAGTGCTGAAAGAGGAGATTCAAAGATACTACTCCTTTATGCGCGAAGATGCATTAAGGAAGAAGAGTGGACGCCATGATGACGAGCACCTGGACACTTTGACAACGATCACACTGGATCCATCAAGATTGGTCATTTCTGGATTCTCCGCAGGAGGAAACATTGCATTGAATATGGCAATGTCAGTACCGCCGTGTGTTGGCCAATTCTCGATAGGCTCACCACGACGTCTTTCACTGGTATCACCGCGGCGATCCATAGACAGGACATGTGCGAATCCAACACCATTAAACAACCTCCCGACCGCGCCGCAAGATACTTTCTCTCCATGCCTCCCACCTATACGCGAACCTACCAAGTTGGACGATCCGGAGCAGCCATGGCCTTCTCTTTTGCCGCCTGTTGAAGCCCAACCACGGTTGCTCCCATTACTACTCTTCTATCCGTCTCTCGATGCGCGTCTCTTACCTCACGAGCGTCCCCTAAAGACACTTCCAAACGCCCTCAACCCGGAGGACAGAGGGGCGCAGAAGCCCAGAATGCCCGGTCTATTCAGCATCATGGGCCCTTCATATCTACCCAGAAGGCTCCGTGCTCACCCACGAGCGAGCCCAGGACTCGTGGATCCAGAAAACATTGCCAGGAATGCAGCAATCTTCTTGGTGCTCCCTGAAAAGGACACTCTCGCGGTCCAGAGCGATATCTGGGTAGATTGGATGAACGGGAGGGGTTGGAAGGGACCTGTGCGGTTTGGAGATGGTAGAGAAGGAGATTGGGATGGACATTTCAAAGCGAAACCGAGTCCGAATGGGAGTGCAAGTGGAAGCACGACAGTGACCGAGAGCGATGAGCAGAGCAAGCTTTCAAATCAGGATCCAGAGAAAGAGAACGGTGGGCTTGAGATCTGGCACGCGCCCAATTGCAGACACGGCTGGACACAGTTCCCCGTTCAGATCCTCGGAAAGCACGAAAAGAAGGAGAGGGAGTTGGTCTTTGATAGAACGCTCGACTTCGTGAAGGCGAACTGGAAGAAGAGCATACCAGTCAAGGAGAGGGGTAACAGAATTCAGATTTTGCGCAAGCTCAGTATACCCACTCCATTCGGCCTCGATTCTTAGAAGGCAGAGTAGAGGGATTGCATCACAACTGGCTTTGGGGTGATAATCATGGGGATGGCGCTGCCTCCCGCAGAAGCTCTGGTTACGAGTATACAGATTCAGGGGGGTTTCTTTTCACGTTTCGAATTATTACCATACACCTTTCTAATGCAACTTTTCAATACAATTAACTGTCAGATACATAGCGCGTGTCATCCACATTCCAGGCCTGGTTCCCCTTATGATCATTCAATTGTCACCAGTCCATCCACGATCGCCGCAGCCAACCAAAACGGGACCGCCCAGCCTCCCATATTGACCCCATTCGGAACTCACAAATGAACAAACAATAGTCGGACTGCCGATTCGATCCCATCCCACGTCCAGCCCTCATCTACTACGTATCTTGTACCCTGTGCAACTCTTCGAGCGGGCCGGCATTGAACTTGCGCTGCACAGCACTCTCCCTGTCTTGGTATTGCTCTTGGTATTGTCTTGGAAGATATGCAGCCAAGCTGGAGATCTCCCTTCCGCCCCACCAGTGCCACCTCACACTTGACTCACCAAAGGCTGTCGTGGCCGGGTCGGTCCTCCTCCGTGGAGGTGAGATTAAGGCAAGGTGTTTGTTTGCTTGATCTGCAGAGTACGTACGCGGCCGCGCTGTCGTTGCGTTCCGTTGCGTTGATGTTGTGCTGCAGGAGCACAGAACGGGCGGTGAGGTGAGGTGATCGAAGCAAACAAATTTACGAACGGAGCCCGACGCAGTCAGTCCGACACAGGCAGACGATACGGAGGGGAGGGCGGCATTGCAGATGTTCATCCGCAGCTCCATGTGATGGCATCTCATACGGAGTCTCATTTACGGAGGAGTGATGATTGATGGGGGCACTCTGGGCACTCTGTGGAGTACGGAATCGATGCCTCTCATCTCACAGCGGATGTTGGATCACCGAGTGTGCTCACCTCACCACCGCCCACACTGCTCAGGACTGCTTCAACCTACGGAGTTCCCCGTCAGCACTCACGCCCATTATTGGCGTTGCTGCATGACAGGACCACAACGTACGCCTTCGTTTGAACGTATGCACGTAGGCGCTGAGAGGCTTGCGCAGTGGGACGCCTTGCCTTTCAAACATTGACGGGTGATTCGTCCACACAACAGCCCACGGCGCCATCCAAGTCTCCAAACTTCCCAATTGAGTAGGCTTTCGAATATCTGTCGAAAACCTATGCATAAATGACGAAAATTTGTCGCTCTTGAGATTTTTGAATCTCACATAACGCGACGAGCAAACAGTGCAAACTTCCCAATTGAGTAGGCGTTTGGATTTCCGTCGAAAACAGCCAATTTTGGAGGACCAAATTGTCGCTCTTTTGGGAGAGGTGCATTGTGACTTATGTAGAGTTGTGCATCTTCATTCTTGCACAACAGGACCGTCCGCGCAAGGTCTTGTGACATTCACGTGCCCAAACTTCCTGATTGAGCAGGTCTTTGGGATTTCCGTCGAAAGCAGCCAATTTTGGAGGACCAAAATTTGTCGCTCTCTGGGAGAGGTGCATGGTGGCTTATGCAGAGTCTCACATTTTTATTCTTGCACAACAAGACCGTCGCCGCAAGGTCTTGTGACATTCACGTGTCCAAACTCCCTGATTTAGTAGGCCTTTGGGATTTCCATCGAAAACAGTCACATTTGAAGGACCAAAACTTGTCGCTCTTTCTGGAGAGGTGCATGGTGACCTATGCAGAGTCGCGCATATTGATTCTACAACAGGACCGTCAGCGCAAGGTCTTGTGACATTCACGTGTTCAAACTTCCTCATTGAGTGGGTCTCTGGCATTTCCGTCGAAAACAGTCAATTTTGAAGGACCATTTTTGCAGGGAAGTGGTCGAAAGGTGCATCAAGACGACAAGACCAAAGGGAGGACATACGTCCAATGACGAGCGATATCACCCACACAGCGTTCAACGATCATGTGTCCAAACTTCCTAGTTGAGTAGATCTTCGAAATTCTCGGAATCCCTTGCATGTGAAGGACCAAAATTTGCAGGGAAGTCGTGGAAAGGTGCGTCGAGACGACGACAGCCAACAGGACGGCGATATCGTTCGTGCAAGCCATTCCAGTGCCCAAATTTCCTAATTGAGTAGGTCTTCGGATATCCGTCGAAAACAGCCAATTTTGGAGGACCAAATTTGTCGTTCTTTTGGGGAAGTATTGACGAGCGATAGCGGCCCCCACGATGCCGTGCAACTATCCAAGTTTCCTGATCGAGCAGGTTTGCAAAATTCCGTCGAAAACAGCCAATTTTGGAGGACCAAAAGTCATCTTCTTTCAGGGAAGTATAGTCGAAAGGCGCATGAGACATATGTAGTGTCGCGCATCTGGATTCTTGCACAACAGGACGACGTGCATCCATTGACGAGTAATAACGTCCCCCACGACGCCGTGCAACTGTACAAGCTTCCCAATGGAGTAGGTTTTCAAATTTCCGTCGAAACCCTCTATGAAGGACCAAAATTCTCCGTTCCTTTCAAGGCAAAGGCGCCGAGGCTCATGTCGCACAACAGGACTCTCCAGCGTTTTCGTCTGCGCAACGTCCTGCATATTCAACTTTCCTAATTGAGTAGGGTTTTGAATTTCCATTGAAAACTGCCCGCATGAAGGACCAAATGCCAAGATTCTGTTGGGGAGCAAAGGCAGACGGTTGCCTTCTTTTCAGTAACACAGGCCCTGAGGCCTATGACGAAATGAGCATCTTGCACAACAGGACGATGTTCGTTGACGAGAGCAATTCGTCTACACAACGTCCCATGACACTTGTTCAAGTGTTGCAAAACCTCCTGCACGAAGGACCCAAATGAGGAAGTGATCTGAAGGCAGATGCGTCGAGACCTATGTCGTGTTCCGCATCTTGCAACTCTCCTACACAACGTCCCACGACACTCGCTGATCAAGTGATCAAGTGTTCAGCTTTCCTGATTGAGCATGTTTTCGGAATTCCATCAAAAACTGCCTGCATGAAGGACCAAAATACTAAGACTTGCGACACTGGCTGTTCAAATGACCATGTGTTCAGCTTTCCTGATTAAGGACGTTTTCGAGTTTCCATCGAAAACTGCTTGCATGAAGGACCAAAATGCCAAGGTTTACGACACTGGCTATTCAAGTGATCAAGTGTTCAACTTTCCTGATTAAGTAGGACTTCGAATTTCCGTCGAGAACAGTCAAAATTGAAGGACCAAAATGCCAAGACCTATATCGTATTTTCGTATCCAAACATTGGACTGCAATTCGTCTACAACGTCCCACAACACTCGCTCTCCAAGTGATCCAGTGATCAACTTTCCTGGTTGAGTAAGGTTTCGAGTTTTCCGTCGAAAACAGTCAAAATTGAAGGACCAAAACGCCAAGACGTATGTCGGGTTCTCGTATCTCAATTCGTCTACACAGCGTCCCACAACACTCACTGTTCAAGTGATCAAAGTGTTCAACCTTCCTGATTGAGTACATTTTCGAGTTTCCATCGAAAACTGCGTGCATGAAGGACCAAATGCCAAGGCTCTTTTGAGACTCTTTTGGGGAAGATGCGTCGAGACCCATGTTGTGTTCCGTCGTTCAAGAATTGCGGTGAGGCAGAACGACAACTCAACGTTGATCTGCAAGGGATGCCGAAAAGCAAGAGGCAGACAAGGCAAACGAGCAAGTACGTGAAGAGCAGGCAAGTAGGCAAAGAAGGCAAAAAGGCAAACGGGCAAACACACGAGCAGGCAACGAGGCATCCAGGCGAAACGGTACCTCCCTTACATGCCGTCTGCCCGTTTGATGGTCCGTTTGCTGTGTCTCTGCCTGAAGGTGTTACCTCTCTTTGCCCAACGTGCGCCGTGCAACCTTTGCAATGACTGCAATGAAACGCAAGGGAATGACATGTGTCGCCATTGACATCGACGTCAAGGTCCAGACCTCTCCTTCTTCCGCGTGTAGACATCGATTCCCGTCGTTATCATCCAACCAACCCCTCTCAATCGTCCCTCAAGCAACACAATCAAAGCATGCAAGGTGTCGTTTCGCTCGGCTCGGCGCGCACGCCCGCAAGCAAATCAAACCGCCCAGAAGAGTCCGACCTGCAGACTTCCCAGCCGTTTCCCCCTTCCCCGTGTGCCTCTTCCCGCATGATTCACCTGCAACATCTCGCAGCTCCCTTCGACACAATTCGTTCTCAGGGCACCATGAAGCCGACCAAATTTCCTGATCGAGTAGGTTTTCGAATTTCCGTCGAAAACTTCTACATTTGAAGGACCAAATTTCTTGGTATTCTACGGAGTAGAGAACGCTGATATGCTCGAGGGGATGGGTGTGGGTGCGAGGTGCGAGGTGCGCAGTGCGAGGTGCGAAGTGCTGAGGTGAACGGGCACTTGGCTTGGTTACCTACAGGCTACAGATTGGATGTTGGACGGAGACTTCCGTACGACTCCTATCATAGGTGCTACGGTGTATGGTCTGTTGAGGGGAAGAGGGAGTGCACGTCTTGACGGAACGCCAGCAAAGAACATCGTCCGTCAGAGGCGAGCACTCTGGATTATCACGATGGTGGGGGGGTATAGTTGACTACGCCTCTTGTTTCTCGATCTTTTGATATCAATCACAGTATGCCCTACCCTCACCGGGCGCGATGATTCCCAGGTCAATAAAGTCCTCATAGTTCCAGTAGTCCCCCCACAAGCCCTCACCATCGACCTTCACGTCGTTCAACTGCTTGGCGCTCCAGTACGCACTGCCCTGTGTGTACTTGGCGAAGGCGTACAAACCAGCGTTGAGATTCCTCCTGCGGTTCGCCAGCCTGTTATTCCTGACCGTCTGGATGCTCCACTCCCCAACGAAGACGGGGAACTTCCCGCTCACGCCCACGCCCACACCCCCCGCCGACACCTTCGCGTCGTCGCAGATGACCGCGGTGACGTTGTCCGAGTCGGTCGGCCTGCCTGCGAAGTAGTAGTTGTGCACGTCGAAGACGATGTTCGTCCCCGGCCTGAACTTTCCAAACCAGTACGACGACGTCCTGAAGCCGCCCTGGACCATGACCGGGATCCTGCGATCCACGGCGTCCCTGCGGGCCAGCACCGCGTCGATGAACTCGAGTAACCACGCTGCGCCCTCCTCGGAGAGGGAGTCCGGGAATCCGAACGTCGAGAAGTCGCGGTTGTCGACGGGCTCGTTGATGGGCGCCAAAGTGTACGACTGCGGGCTCCCGGACGTCTGGATGTATCGCAGGGCGGCGTCGACGGCGCGCAGCGACCAGGCGAGGTTGGTCGCGTTGTGGAACCAGGCGTAGTGGCCGTCTGCCTCGCCGATGGTCTGCCCGTTGATGCCGCCGGGGAGCGAGTGGATGTCAATGACGATGTGCATGCCGTGTTTGGCGATGGCGTACTGCGAGATGGCTCGGAGGTGAGAGATCTGGCGTCCGCTGTAGAGCTGGCTGCCCGGGACTTGAGTCCACGCGGCGTAGGTCGTGGGGATGCGGAGGAGCTTCACGCCCCCACGGGCGAGCTTGTCGATGTCAGAGGGCTGGTAGAAGGTGGCGTAGCGGTGCTCGAGGATGGGTCCGCACTGGTGGCCGAGTTGCGCGCAGCAGGTCCATTCGTCGGTTGCGTTGCCGCAGTTCTGCGACCAGAATGTAGGATCCATATTAGGTTCTTGGACGAGCCAGCCGCCGAGGTTGACGCCGTTAGCTTTGAAGTTTCGCCAGTCGATGTAGTCTTGCGGGCATGCATCGACGGGAGTTGCCTTGACGAGACTGCAGAAGGCAGTCAAGAGCATGCCGAACCTGAGAAGAGGTGCCATGGTCGTGAATCAAGGTGACAGTCGATTCTTCGGAGAGAACGAAGAGATGCTTGCGTTGCTAATGGACATCCACAGAACAGCGTCGTGTATCCATATATACGAAAAACTTTCACTCCTCCACGATCGTTCAAGGCACTAAGAGGCCGATCTGCAGACTACCGTACAGTCTATTCGAACTCAAACTACACAATCCGAGCCGCGGAAGCAAGAATCCACAATCCGAGCCGCGGAAGCAAGCAACCCGCATATCAAAACATAATTCTTCTCTCCCATCCCTATGTGAACTTCAACGAAGAGGTTAGCAACACCATATACCACGACGAGTCGGTCTCAATTGGACGTCGATTATCGAAGTGGTGGATATCATACATGCTTTAAACCGTTTCCCTTAGGCATAAGCCCACACATATGAGCAAACAAATGCTATCATTGCTATCCATCGCCGTTGACGTTCTTCCCCACACTCGGGATCATCGATACCGTTTCTGCGAAAAGGGCGGGGAAAGCAGACGGCAATCTCACAAGCAGATCTACCCCGAAAAAAAGGGAATGAACTAGCCAATCTACACTCAATCTGGGGAAGACGATGTTCTGAACAGGCAGGTCCTTTTATGATTCGTTCCGCCGTTGTGCATGTGGTTAGTTAGTATGGAGTTCGGGTGCTGTGGGCGAAGTGGTCCCTCCACATCCCGATGACATTAATAGAGGTAGAAATCGCCGCGCCCATAGAAGGTTGAAGTGTTGGATTTTATTTTAGACCAGTTCTATAGACCTAATTGATACATATTCGATCATTTGTTCATTTAAATCTCGATATTCTTAGTAACTGCCTTTTTTGGGTGTTTTATATAACGTTGCAATCGTACAAAACACGGACGTGAAGTTACGATTAAATTGTCATATCACGACTCATATATATTCATTTCTCATTGTTATCAGATCAGAAAGTCACGACAAATGCGACCCAGAGTATCAAAGGAAAAGACGGACTGGCCCGAGAAACTCTCTTCGAGAATAAAATCATGATCGTAGCTTCATGTCACGACTAAATATATGCATTCCCCACGTTTTCGAGTGAAAAGTCACAACAAAGGCAATCCACAGTATCGGAAGAAAAGACGAATCGACTCGAGAACCCCAAGAACAACATCCTCCCTCTTTATCATCAACGTATCTAACGCACGCTCGCGGTCGGTTTCCCAACAAACCACGCCCCAGCGACCACAGCGACACACACCAACCCCTCGCCCTATCAGAACCATAAAACCTACCTACCTACCTACCTACCAAAGACCTCCCTACTTACCAACAATTGTAGCCACCAGTATGTGAGTGAAGCGAACCCAAACGAAAACATACCCTCAAGTACCGACAATTGACGTCCACACGCTTACGCCGCACCCCTTCGCCATGCTCTGCTCTCCGTGCCCTGCCACCGCACCGCACCGCACCGCACAGTACCAAGGCTGTCACAGTCAAAAAGCCCACTCACGTCTCAGCCCTACGAAGTAAGTATCTACGAAATAGGTAGTTGCGGTGCATGACGCCACACGAGTGGTGGGTGGCTATGACAGACAAACGTGGGTCGTGTGTACGAATGATCTGCGGCGCCGGGGGGTGTCGTCGGGAAAGGGTACTTTCTTTGTGTGTGTCTGTGTGTCTGTGTGTCTGTGTGTTGATGATGAGGATGACGATGTCAGGCGCGCCGTGTCTCTACTTTCTAGGGTGCGATTCATGAGAGACAGCATAGGTTACGGAGTGCATGTTTGGGAATGTTGTGTTGTCACGATTCAGTGAATGGACGGGAAGAGGTACGTCACTAGGAGATGGGCTGTGAATCAGGGTCCAAGACTGCTGTTCTGAGGTACGGGTATTGTTGTGTTGGATGGACGTAGAACTCGTACGAGTATTACCACTTTCCCGCGACAGAGATTTGACCCGAAAGCGTCATGATTGAGTTAGGCCACCTAGTCAGTCAGTCAGTAATAATCGTCTCCTCGTAGGAAATTAAATGCATTCATTCATTGATTCCGTGACGATGGGGTGCTTTCATGGCGATACATGATTGCAGTCTCGGGCGAACATCCGGACTGCTGCTCGCAAGCATTTCAGACCCGAGTATCCGATCGCCAATGGTCTTGACAAAGGCGTACAAGACAACGTCTATTCCTTGGCTGTGGCCGTGACATGTCTGACAGTTGCCACAATGATGATGATGTAGTTGAGTTACTGCACACAAAGGAAACTGCGGGCGTGTGGTAATCGCATGTTTAATTTGATTCTTGCGAAACAAGATTCAGAGCAGAGACGTTGTGATTGATGGAACAGAGGCCCGACAACGACGTCACTGTATGTACTAGGTACGCAACGCAAGAGACGGACCCCATTATGCCAGCCAGCCGGGCATGTTATTTCCAAGCAAGACAAGTGATGGACTTGTATTATTTCCAGAACGACACGACCCACTCCGGCACTGTACTTGTAAACTATCTGTATTACAGCAATTGGTAGAATCGCACTGCCGACGGCGGCGGCTGCGACAGGCAGTGCGTGCATTCGAGTTGCTCGTTTGGGGCTAAGCATGATTCTCGGCGGGGAACTACCTTGCAACGAGCACACGACACGACAACCCACGATCCACATGGCTACTTTGACTACAGCCTACCTTTTGGTGCGGGCACCATACAGGAAGATAAAACATTCCGTAGCCTCGTATGGCATCCGAATGGCTGGTAGAGGCGGAGAGGCCCAACGAGCTCGCGACTTGCGAGATGCGACGCGCGACCTGCGATATGGAGTACTCGTAAGTACAGTACATACGCGGCCCGTCGCTCCACGCCCACTCAGCCCTGCCTATCCTATGAAGTGCGACCCTTGAAGGAAGGTACTGTAGGTATTTCTCGGCGGGCGGATGCTAAGCAAAGCAAAGTGCCTCGTAATAGAATAGACACACAGGCTCATGCACATGCTCGGTACATACACGATGATCGTGATGCCGTGCAACGTGAGGTGCGTAAAAGCAAAGTCGAAATAAGCATCTTACGGCTGAATGAATCCATACAGCAGCTATGGATGTGCAACCATCTTCACTTCTTTGCTTTTCTTTTCCCTTGATTCTTGCTCTGCTGACCGTGGATGAGGAGAACGCTGCTGAGGGGTAAAGGGAAGAAGGGTCCAGCGAGGGGTCTCGCCGTGTCGTATGTGCGTGCAAACAAGAGTATGCATGTCGGATATCTCCTGCTTCAAGGGTTGTTGTACTGGATCATTGGTCGATACAGAGGTTGGATGTTGGTGGGTGGTGCCATCGTGGGTGGACATGACAGCTTCCCCGCACCCCATCTGCAACCGCGACTGCAACCGCAGCACCATCACCCACCCCTCGTAGCGAGGTCGAAAGCACCAGCAGTACTCCGTAGTGAAAAAGAGGATTGAGAAATATCCCGGCGGCGGTTAGGGCGCTCGAGGAGTCGACTTCAACTTCCAAGGAAATGCACGAATATGAATCGACGGGAAGGATACTGTAGACTAGACACAATGCTTGCAACATCTGATTGGGTGATTGGACTACCCACGCACTAGAGCCGAGAGGAGACGAAACGTAAACGAAAGGATGGGAGGTGACTCTTGACTGACTTTGGCCTTGGATTCTGTTTGGATTCTCCTGAGGACGCGTGCTCGCCATGGGGTGGCGGGACTTACCGTGAGATGTGTGTTGGACGTGGGGAGGTAATTGGACTCGTAGCGTGGAGAGGAGAACTGTATTTAGTATGGAGGAGTGATTTGGGAATGGTGTCGAAGGATTGATGGCGCTTGAGGTGGGTTTGATAGGCCAGAAGAGAACAAGGAAGGATGAAGACGAAGACGAAGATGAAGCGAAGAAGGGGGTGTGCAAAGTGGTCAGATGACCATGGATGAAAGAGGATCCACTCTCCGATGGAAGGAGTGTATATCGGTAAGTTCAAGTTCAAGTAGTGAGATGTAAGAAACGATAATTATAATTAAATGGCGCGGTTAGATCGATCTTGGGATACGGAGTCGATGTCGATGGTTGGAAGAGGCGGTGAAGATGAGAGGGGTCGATGGTTTGTTTGAGCGAGCATCGTAGGCGTGGTATCGGTGTTTGGTCAGTTGATGTTACAATGAGTGTTTAGTTAGTGTGTTTGGTGGTCATGAAAGCCATGAGAAATTACAACAAATGGTATGAATATCATCATCAATCGTTATTCTGTAGATGCTTGTGTTTGTTTTGCTGTTGGTGTTGTTGGTCGGATAGATAGGCAGAACCACAGCAACGACCGGATTTGGAAACATAAGGGTCCTCCTCTACGTTGTACCGCTGCAGGTGCTTATGTGTTTACGTGCGTGCGCGCGGATGTCTGTGTGTCTGTGTGTCTGTCATTATGTGCGTGCTTGCTGACCTGCGTTGCTTGCTTGCATATACACATTACACAGTAATACAATACTTGCGTATGCATGTGCGCGTGCGCGTGCGCGTGTGTTGGATGCGCGATTTGAGAAAACGAGGTTGCGAGTAGCGCGCCCACACGTTAGAATCAGCACAGGCGGACAGGACGGGGCAAGCAATACACAGGAGACAAAAAGCAACCAATTTCATTCCTCAATTGGAAAAGTGTAAGTATAGCATGGCATAAGAGAGTCTAGTCGAGCATCCAAGGCGAAGGGAGCGAGCTTCGGACATAACATGGGGGAGGATGGTTTGGACACTGGACTGGTACTGGGAATGATGATGCTCGTAAATGCAACGACGGAGGCAGGATGCAAATGCAGATGCTAGGACCAACGAAGCTACACGTCGCCGAAGCGGGAGGATTTGGTTGGATTATTGGAGAGCTCAGAGGACCCCCAATTTCAACCAGAAGCCGCTTGTCCTATCGTGAGTTTTGACATGGTCGCAGCGGGCGGATGGAAGACGAATGGAAGACGAATGGAAGAGAGAGGCTGTTGGCCGAAGACACGCGATACGGATGACATTTCTCTGACATTTGGGGGGGCGCCAATTACCACATTCCGCCCTACTTTTTATGCCATTACATCTGTCAATCCCCCCTTCTCTGTCTCTAGGTACGGTATGTGCATATTGTGATAATTACGGTGTGTGCGAGGCGGAGTGGAGTGGAGAGAAGTGGAGCATGGTTCAGATACAGCACAGCAGAGCACAGCACACTGAGCACAGCACGGTATTGTATCCGTGAAGGTGGATCAGCACCAGGTTCAAGAAATTCACTATTGGCGGGCTTGGTAAGAGCAAGGACAATCTATCCATGTTAATTGAGAGATTCGGGAATTTGATGACGGATGGGGCAAGTTGTGTGTCTTTTGGTTGAGGTACAGAGGATTGAAGAGTTGCCGGGCGGAGTTGCGAATGCAACCAAGGCTGAGACTGAACATTGAGACTAATTACGAGTACTCCGTACCGGGTGTACCAAGACTGCGAACGATGAGGATAATGAGACAGACAGAAATGACTTGCTTGCAACTGGCGACTGGCGACAA
Source organism: Aaosphaeria arxii CBS 175.79 (assembly GCF_010015735.1). Classification (NCBI taxonomy): domain Eukaryota; kingdom Fungi; phylum Ascomycota; class Dothideomycetes; order Pleosporales; genus Aaosphaeria; species Aaosphaeria arxii. Next base: position 4,339,981 of record NW_022983474.1, read on the forward strand.
ATAGCTACGACTTGCGACTTGCGAGTGCGGACGTGCGGACTCTCTTTGGGGGGGGGGAATTACGGGTTACGGGATTGCGTATCCAGTCTAGCATTATTTCCGGTCTAGTCCTGGCGATCTTCCCTTTGGGTCAACCCATTTCCGGTTTTCTTTTCTGTCATTTCTCTTCTGCTTCCTTTCTTTTCTTTTCTTTACGACTAGATGACTAACCACCTCGCCGATTCATCTCCGAGTCAGCATTCAAAATTGTGAATGTGTGCTCGTTGGTAAGCAATTGGTAGAAGGGCAGGGCAGCGGAAGGATAGGGAAGAGAAGAAAATTTCACAAGGCGGCGGCGAATTTGACAGCAGACAGCATTTGCTACAGTATGGAGTAACCATCCAACCTTACCATCCTGTCGTGGCATGTACATTTACTTTGCAGCAATCTTTGACTTTCCTTGGCTCCGATGCATATCTCATCTCATCCACCTTCAAATATCTACCGACTGCTGTCTGTATCACTACATAGATCTGCGCCCAGGCTGCGAGGCTGCGACCGGTAGTACAGTCATAGTGAACCTCATTCCTCTCCTGCACAGTCCGAATATAAGATTCATCCACGATGGAAATTGAGATGATGGCAGAGAATTGGTACGAGTAATTGCCTGCCTCGTATCTGTGCTTTTCTCCCCCCAGCAACTATTGCCACGATCGAAGACGGCAACGATCGACGGAACGGTAATGTAATGTACTGAAATGAAACGAAACGGAACAGAACAAAGTTACCATCAAAGGAGTAACCCGGCAACTTGCGCCCTGCAGCCAGTCCAGTCCAGCATGAATTTTGGCCGCACCAGGCACGTTGACGAGTGTCTGATTACCCTATCCCTTTCGGCATTGGTTACATTGGTCGTTGCGTCGTTCCAAGCAACGGACTCTGGCCCATATATTGGCTCGGCGTGTTTGCTGTAGAATGGATGATACTCACAATTATTGTACATGCAGTTAGTAAATATTCAAACATCCACAAGAATGGAATTGTGCTTGTCTATTGTGCAGCGTTGAATTCGACTTGTGCGGGAGGGAGGGGGAGAGCGGGTACAGCACGCGCGCTTGCCATGAGCTTGTTTTCTATGGGTTGGCCTTGGTACGATATCTTCTGGTCTCCACGGAGTATACTACTACTAGTTAACTAACCGTGTCGTCTTGGTAATTCCTTTGCGCGGATCCCGCCAATTAATTCACAACCACTCACCTAGTACCTAGTTAGTAACTGCATACTACGGACTATTCTACTAATGATCACTACCACTAATGAGATGCCCTTCAATTATTACATGTATCGTAACCTGAGTGAGTTGAGTGATCCCGCTAAAGTGGCATCCCACTCCCACTCCCACTCCCACTCCCACTCCCCAAATTTCCCTCTACCTAGTGCCTAGGTCGTTAGCTAAATCCAACGCCCTTTGGCTCCCGCCCGTCGCTCTTTCCCTTTCCCTTTCGTGCCTTCCCAACTCCACTCCACTCCACCGCCCACCTTCCACCCACCATCATCGCGCCTGCCCTGCAGTTGCAGTCTATGTACTACTACTCTACTACTCTACTACTCTACAGTGTCTGCACACTCTAACCTACCCGATTTTCTCCTCTTTTCCCTTTCCCACTTTGCACTTGCACTTACCCTACACTCACTCACCCTACACTTCCTTTTTACTCTCTTTAATTCCCTCATCTTTCTTCCTCTCTCTCTTCCTTTCAAGACTTCCTCCTCCTCAACATCATCATCCTTCCTTCACTCTTCACTCTCTCCACCACCACCACCACCACCACCTACCGGATTGCTGTCGTGTCTTCGTCGTAGCACTCTTTTTTCAAGAGCAGCTGCATCGTTGTCGACTTCCACCTTTCGGACTTTCTCTACCTTTCCGCCCGTTCAAGACCTGCCTGCATTATTATTCAAGCACGCACGCACGCACGCACTCGTCTTACACACTCCCCGTCGTGCCGCCGTCGCCACACCCTTCGGACAAGGTACATGCCACCACCTACCCTACACACCTACCCTGCCCTACCCTTCTCTTTCATCACCCATATCCCATCCCATCCCACTTTCCAACTCAACCTCAATGACATGACGGCACTGACACTTCGCAAGCCCTTCTCCTCCTCCCACATTTCCCTTCTCCTTCTAAGACGACCTTCTTCAGTCTTCGCCATGTCCGTCTTCATATTATAACCTTTTCCTCCTTCCGGGTCTCTACATCCGAATCTCAACACATATTCCACACACCTACCTGCTCGCCGTACCATCCCGCATCGCATCCAAATAACACAGTATCAATTCGATATCCGCACCTAATAACCACCACCACTACTTTTTACGATACAACGCCTACTCACGACATTCTCCTTACCTGGATATCCTCCATTCTCTCCTAATATACGCTACTTTCTATTCTACACCCTCCGGAATTGCGAAACTCCGCCGTGTTAAAGCGAAGCAACGCATCCGCAACATTTCGAAACGCTCACGCACTACCGCCAATCGAATTCTTAAGGACGAACGAATTCCTGTTCCCTGAATCGCCAGCTGCACTCAACCATAGTGAAGCCCGGTTTTCCTCCAAAGTGTGCATCATCAATACAGCAACAATGGCACAGTCGGAACACAACCACGCTTCGTCCAACGCCCTCCCGGCAATGCGCGCCTTTCGAAACCAGCCGACAAATAGTGCAGCCCTCCTGTCTTCCGAAGAAGAGCTGCTGGCCGACGTGGACGAACCCCCAGACTTAGAGCGCACGCCCCGGCCATCTGGCCTCAAAATCCTCCAATCCTTCGAAGCTTCCTTCTCAAAATCACGACCCGCCGCCAGCGAACGCAAAGAATCTCTCTTGACCTGCGCACTCCATTCGGACAGCAATTCTCCCACCGATGAGCACATGGAACACTCACAATTACGTCGAGGATTTTCGTCCGCCTCTACCTGGAGTAGTCACAGCGCCTCCACTGCTGAATTGACAAGCGATGGTGGTCTCACGAGCCCAGGAACCCGCGCGAACACGCCCAGCCCACCGTTTCCCTCAGCTACGTTTCACAACATGGCCCCAATGTTCAGCAACAAACCACTTGACCAGTCAGTCTCGGTTGTCCGCCACGATGATGAACATATCGTTTCTCTGCAGAAGCAGCTAGCGACGAAATCGGACTCGAGTGAACATGATGTTGAAGCCACCCTGGGTCGCAAACGCTGCATCACCTTTGCGTGCGGGAAGAAGGACGCGCCTAAACCGACCGCCACTCCTACCCCCAATCCTGCCACAGAGGCACCAAAACGTGGCTGCACCATCAAATTTTCTTGCGGCGACAAGCCCGCGCGTGCGACCGCGACGGTGGAAAAGCCAAAGGAACCAGAATCATCAGCAGCGGAACCTCCGAAACGGAAATGCACGATCAAGTTCGCATGTCCGACCAAGATCTCCACAGACACCCAATGCAACGAACAGAAGCCGCGGATGAGCCGTAATTTCAGCCCTCCACCTCCGGCACGCCGCGAAAGAGTGCCATCCAAAGGACCGAAGAAAGCCCACCGTGATTCGAACTCTACCGTCCGTAACGCCTCCCCTGTGAGCACCAAGAAATCGCCTGCTGCGCGAAACCGAACTCGTCGTCTTAGTGCGAATTCGGACCTTGCACACACTGAGGCATTCCGGTTCCATGAGTTTGCAAGCTCCGAGGAAGAGGTAGAGGAGTGGACACAGGAATCTACTTGCCATCGCAGCCGTCTCACCATCACCGACACGCTTAGGATCGAGAACACCCTCCGACAATTGGGGCAAGAGGTTGAAGAGGAGGCTCTCGATGACGAAGAGGACCTTGACGATGATGACGAGGATGACGTTGATTTTGACGACGACGACGACCTCGACGATGACGATGAAGAGGAGGATGTTTCCTCTGATGAGGGATTCCAAACCGATGATGAGGAGGGCTTCGCCGTGTCCGATGACGACAGCGATGCTGGTTCCGATTTCAATTGGTGGGCTCCTGGCGCTTCTACAGCAGCAACATCAGTGGAACATCTTGAGCAGATTCGACCGAGCGCCCGCCGAACTGTCTCTGAGTCTTCTAATGGATCTGACGACAGCGATGAAGGATTTAAAATGCCCCCGAAGCCAAGCAGGAGGAAAAAGTCGCGCCCTGTCAATATTCGAGTACCCAGCCCGGAGCTTCCCGACAGCACCGATTTCGTCTGTGGAACCCTTGATGAAGATCGCCCACTCGAGGCTGCGTATATGTCCTGCTTGGAGCGTCGTCGTGCTGCCAAGCACAGAATCACCCCTCAAGACATCGACCCTACTTTCCCCCAGTCGGATCCTGATATGGACGAGGAAGACGAGGACGACGAACCTGACAACATCGTGTCAGAGAGCGATCAATATGCCATGATCCATGGATCCATGGACCATCTTGATGGCGATCCTCGTGGACGCAAGCCGAACGGTCCCGCAAGACGACCTGCTTCGCCTAGACGCCTGCGATCCCCTCCACCAACAAAACGTGCCATCCACAGATCTCCCCCGCCAACTAAGCGAGCAGTCCATCGATCTCCCCCACCTCGCAAGCTTTTTGGAACTTCTCCAAGGCGTGCCCGGTCCCCTGCTCCTGGGGTTCGTCTGAGGTCACCTCCACCAACACGCCGTGGCTCCGCCATCATGACACCAAATCGTCAACCCATGCACATCAATCTGGGCGGCCTTGCTGAGCGTCCCGTTCCATTCATGGCTTCTTCTGTTCCCAGAACGCCCATGTCAGTCTTGCCACCAGATGACGACTTGGACGGAGATGAGACGTGCCGTGAGATGCCTGTCCGCCGGGCTATTGACATCAAGATCGGACTCGAAAACAAGCGTCTGCGACGCAAAGAGCAGCTGTACAAGAAGCTGCACCGCAAGGGAGTCAAGGACAAAGAGAAGCGTCCGGCTCCTGGAAAAGGATGTGAACGAATGCGCGAGATGGGTCGTGGGTTGGCCGCGCTGAGGGGCAAGACGACTGCCGGCGTAGGCTTCGGCATGGGCATGCCACCCACGCCCGATCAGAAGGACATGCACGTCCTTTCTATTTAGAGAGTAAAAAGACTCATCCAAGGGATAGATGGGCGAGAAGAGCGCCGTTGACCCGGAGTGGTCGACACACATCACAAGTAACCTCATCCTTTTTGGGGACTTGTTGGTCGCTGTTCTCAACGTTTTGATGTCAGAGCCCGAAGACGGGCTCGGCTTCTCGAAGGATGTACATAGTCCTCGATGGGCATTATTTTCTATTCACTTCTGTATATACCACTTTTTCACATAGGAAGAATTCTTCTACTTTTCATTCTTACCAATCATCATTCGAGGCTGTCTGACTGCATACTACTACGGGAAGGGGATTCATCATCTTTCGCTTCTTTTTCATTTGTTGTATTTGTTTCTTTCACTCTCATGCATTTTCCCATCGCTTGTCTTATCCAAGTTGATCACTATACCATTACCGTTTCTCTCTGCATCTGTCTGTCTCCTCTTGCATCAGCATTGTTGTTTCTTTCGCTATCAATCTAAGTACTACTACCACATGAGTGGGGGCGGCGCTTCAAGATTGTCTGGTCTGGTTTCGGTTCAGTTTGGCCGTCTGTCTGTGTGATAAAGTAACTGCCGTACATACATACATACAAGTAACATACATACGTATATATGTATTTTTTGTCATTATCACTGCCATAACAACTCGCCTCACATATCTTGCCTCATAATACACTTCCCTTCCTCGACGACCTCATGCCGTGAAGATTCATTTGTGCCGAGGTAAGTTACATCTTACATCGCCCCAGACTTTTTACTTTACAGAAAACTACGTATGGTATGAGTAGCAGACTGGGGGACGGGAAGCACGCACTACTATACTACGTACGGTAGCGGCACTGCGGGATTTTCTCTCTCTCTCTCTCTCTCTTCTTTTCCCGTGGGGTTGTGGGTGCAATCGATCGCCTTTCCGTCCGATCGATTCCAAGGGCGGCGGGAAGAAAGAAAAAAGGAGCGTACTTGTAACATACGAGTACCAGCCAGTAGTATGGCTGGAGAGGAGAGGAAATAAGTTACTGGCGGCGGGAGGAGAGAGGAGAGGGGAGGGGAGGGGGGTGGTTGTAATTTCCGGAAGACTAGCTAGTGTACCAGATATTCGCTGTATCAGTGGCCTAGTAGCCAGTTTCCCAGCGTTTTTGACGTTGTCTTGTGAATGGGGATTGGTCGGTGAGAGGTGGATGGGTTACGGGACGTTTTGGACTTGCTTGCTAGAGTAGAGTAGAGTGGGTTACCCATGAAACGGCGGGTTGAGAGGTCCGAGGAGTGCGAGGGTTGAGGTTGAGGTTGAGGTTGAGGGGGTGAATGGTGAGGGTCACGTGATGTTGCATTCACGCACGACGGCGGCCTCCGGAAATGGTCAAGCAGAGCAGGATGGGGTTGAGGTGGGTGTTTTGTATGAAGGTGAATTGAGGGGAATGGTTCCGGATGAGTTCTAGCTACGGTTTGCTTGCACTTGTGGGTGGAGAAGGCAAAGGGGAAGGGGAGTTGAGTTACAGTCAGTCACAGTCACGAGCACTTTTCACATATGGACAATTGGTAGTCCGTAACTGCGAACCACCGTACATTCTGTTGATATCGTCGTACGCGCCGGACGGCAATGACATGTTGAGATGGTTGAGGATGTCCGCACATGAAAGAATTGTTGAGCCGCGGTGTTCCGCGAGTGAGTGCTCTCGTACTTTGTCCCCCAGCATCGTATACTTGTAACCTTGCCATCATCGAAGATCATCATCAGTAATGAATGATGGTACGGAGGACAGAGCCTATGATGTCTGCGAACAACGTCACAACGTATGTGCGCATGTGTCATGGTTACACGCATCGGGCCGGATGGGCGTTTGTGTTTCGTTTGGTGTGTGGTGAGGCTCTTTTCCATGCATGAATATCCTCGCAAGGGCTGGGGGAGAGATGGGGATGGTTACTTTGTATCATCCATCATGTGCCGTGTAAGTACTCCGTCCATATGCAATCACTATTTGTATGGGGAGAAGTGTGTGTGTACACCGTAACTTTGTACACATGGTGTAATGTAGTGCGGGTTGCATCTGATCTAAAACATCGATCGTGCACCCGATTCGGAAATGGCTTCAAGGACTTAACTCGTATTCCCTCATCATGTTGAATGAATCCCCTTCCAATGTCGGTTGCTATTATGGGGTCGGAGATTCCGATTTCGATGGGATTGACTGACCAACGAACTCGAGTCTCCGATGTCTCTCCCCTTTTTCTTGTCTCCTAATGACTCCACTCTGCTCTCCTCTACTCTAGAACGAAGTCGAACGAACGCACGCACGTCAGTTTGAACTAATTTCCCTAGAACGGACGCGCTTTACCGCCAACTTTGTAACTCGCCGGCTGCTTACAGAAGCGTCCAACTAGTTAGGTAGTTGGCTGGAGTGGCAGAGTGGCTAGGAGCCTTCCGCTTCCCGTATGCCGTGGCCGCGCAAGCAAACTCACTTACTCACCTACCTCCTACCGCTTCAACTACCTACCGTGTAGACTGAACTCCCTAATCGCCTCACTGTCCGCCAATTCGGTCTGATCTTCTCCCTTCCCTCCACGACCACTCGACCTCGACTCCCATCATCGCACGTACTCTTAGAAAAGTGAATAGCGACAGTAACAGAAAGTCCCTGGCGAATTAGGCTTGCGACGGTCTTAACCCCCCTCCTTGGGGCTCGCGGCACAAACCTCCCGTCCATCCTGGGATCCGCCCACCGACGTCCATGATAACTTATTCTTCCCTCATCTCGCACGCAGCGACTCTGCTGCTCTCCGCCTCATGAGAGTGGTCGAAAAAATGTTATTGCGCCGGCGAGCAGGCCGAACCGACACCCTCACTTACCTGCTAGCATCCGCCTGCGCCCTCATCGTCTTCCTCGTATGCTCGATCCTGTACGGCACCCGATCCGACAATCCTTCCCTGCCCACCCTCGTCAAGGAGGTCCTCCCTGCCGGACGCTGTCTCTGCCAGTACAGCACCGTCTTCACCTGCGACACCTGCCTCGATTGCGCCGCGAGCCAATCCGCCTTCTACGAGAACGCGACGAACCACAACATCGGTTCCGAGGAGGAGAGATGGGTCTTCCAGTACAGCCGTGATTCACACAATTACGGATTGGACGAGGACCAATGCCATGTTGCATTCCCGGGGTTGTTCGAGGACATCGAGAGGGCGAAGAACCAGCGCACCGTGCTGGGCAAGGTGACGGAGCGACTGTTGTCGTCGTTTAATCTATCCAAGGGCATGGTGCGTGCCATGATATATAACGGAGAGGTAAGATAAGCTTTACAGGGTTTCGCACCCCAGATGGAATGCCTTACATGCTGATCGCCCCCATCACCACACAGCTCTACGTCCTGCAGACCTACCTCGTCGACAACGTCAACCGCCAAAAGGCCCTCGCCGTCCTGGCCTCCCTCCACCGCGCCATCACCTCCGCGCCCGTACAAGCCCCGATCGAGAACGTCGAGTTCGTCTTCTCGGTAGAGGACCTCCCTGCCCAGCCGAACAAACCCATCTGGACCCTTGCACGCCGTGCGCAGGACACTTCGCTATGGCTGATTCCGGACTTTGGCTTCTGGAGCTGGGACATGCCGGATCTGGGCACCTTTTCTGAGGTCGCAGACGAGGCGCGCCAGCGCGAGACGGTGGAGCCTTGGGACTCGAAGCGCGAGCGACTGGTTTGGAGGGGCAAGATTAGCTTCGCGCCCAAGCTGAGGCGCGCTTTGCTAGATGCTGCGAGGGGGAAGAGTTGGAGTGATGTAGGGCAAGTGGCGTGGTCGACTCCCAACTATAAGGACCAGTTCTTGGGTCCGGTGGACCAGTGTGGATACATGTTCATTGCGCACGCCGAAGGTAAGTGGACGCGCTTATGGCTCAGGCCTTCCATCTTCCCCCACACGAAGGAACGTGGAACAGTAAGCTAACTACGACATCAACACACACAGGGAGGAGTTATTCCGGCGCTCTAAAGTACCGCCAACTCTGCCGTTCCGTCATCGTCTCGCACAAGCTGCAATGGATCCAGCACCACCACTACCTCATGCGCGCCACCGGCCCTCTCCAGAACTACGTCGAAGTCGAGCGCGACTTCTCCGACCTGAACAACGTCATGCAGGACCTCCTGGCCCATCCCGAGAAGGCGAAGCGCATCGCCGACAACAGCGTCCAGACGTTCCGCGAGAGGTATCTGACGCCCGCGGCTGAGGCATGCTACTGGAGGGAACTGGTCAAGAAGTGGAAGGAAGTCAGCTTCGATCCCGTCCTGTACGACGGAGTCGAGATTGGCGATGGCAGGTTGAAGAGGACACAGAAGAGGGGAGTCCGATATGAAACGTTCATGTAAGTGCCTCGTCGGTCGAGGAGATGGGATTCCCGAGCTAATCGCTATATCTACAGGCTATACGAGTATCCCAAACAGATGGAGTACCCCAAAAGCGCGGAGATGAGTCCTGCTATTGGTCCCTGAGCTCGCCCGCCTTATTAGATTTTCCTCACATGGGATGCGGTTTTTCGCCCATGTGTTTTTGTCCATCTGCATTCTTTGCATATCAGCACATGGATTTTTGGGAGCACAAAATGGCGTTTTTCAGTTTCGAAACCCCATCTTTTTTTTTTGATTATCAGGATACCCAATCGGGACTGGGCAGGGGCCGGTTTTTGGTCGTTGTTCGTTCCGTCGTTCGAACTTCTGCGAAAGTGCAAGGGAGCCATTATCGTCATCACCATAATCACCGCCGATCGTCGCTTCAAGGGGTTGTTGAAATCGAAGGGGACGGACTTTGGGGTGGACTGTACAAGAGAATATCTGCTGCTGCTCGCACGAGAATGCGGAGTACCCTCTTTCTCACGTTCGGTGTGCCCGTCACACCAGTCATTCGACAGTCCGTCCTACCTTCCACGCCCACTCTCGACGGAGCCACCCATTTGAAGCGAGGAGTAAGGCGGTGAAAATCATACAACTGTACTACTACTAGTTACTATCATACGAAAGGAAATAGACCCCAGGGGAAGAGTACTTGGGAAAAAGAGAGAGGAAGTGTCTGTATAGGTTTAGACGTTCTCTCCCTCTCTCTTCTTTATTACATAATTAATGCAAATACACCTGCAAAATGCACATCACTTGTACAGGCGCTTATGGTTGGTTTCACGTGGATTTAGTGATGAGGTTTGTGCGGAAGATGGGAGGTGATATGCGAATCTATGAAGACGTACTTACTTTGCGACTAGCAATGGAGACATACGTTCACAGCTCCAGACGTACTTCGCTACTCGTATGTACCTGGGTACATCCAACGGCATTATCCAGAGAACCAACGATCACCCTAGGCGACCGTTCCTCGTGGCTTCTTGTCAGAAGACTAGGCATTCGAGACTCGTATATACGCGGTAACTTTGCTGCTCTACGGACACTGAACTCATTCTCAGCGTCCGAACGGTGTGGTTGTGAGAGTTTGCCGCTGAACTGACGAACGAGATCTGGTAGCTGGGCCTTTGAAGCTTTGGAAGCGTTTGGAAATTGAAAATTGGGGAGTCGTAATCTATATTTCATGATCTATAACCCGAAACCTCTAATCTGTAGTCTATAATCTATTACCTCCAGTCTATGATGTCCAGTCTATAATGTCCCCTCTATAATGTCCCCTCTATAACCTCCAGTCCATAATCTATTTGTTTGCCCATGAACCTCTATATAATGCAACCAAACTCCAGTTCGCTGAATGTACCAGAAGGCCTGTCCATAATCTCTCTATTTCGCGAACGAAACCTTGAATCCCTTTCCCTTTGACTTGTATTCTACAACGAAATTGCCCCCGATGGGCTCACGACCCGTTTTTATCGAATACGTCTTAACTACAGCTCGATGGCCACCCGTCGCCCCAGCAATATGCCTCTGCATATCATCCACCAGAGTCTGGAATTTCACCCTCTTCTTCTCGTCGAGCTGAGCATAGATATAAATCTCCATATGCGGCGTGAGCTTGGCTCGATTTTCCCTGAAAAGTCTCGGAACGGCCGCAGCGACGGAATTGGGGCGCTCGCCCCAGTCGTTGTTGATGTCGGAGCCAGTCGCACTGTAGTGTCCGATGATGGCGCCCCCGTCGCCGACGATCAGGAGCCCCAGGCACGAGTCGAAGCCCGCGGATCCGTGTTTCTCTCCCGCTTCGGCGGCGAAGAAGAGCGTGTTGCCCATTTTTACTTTTTTGTCCGCTTTGAAGGTACTCGGTGCGTTGCCGCGGGTTGCCAATTGCTTCTCCTCGATGGGGGGGTCACTGGGTTTGGAAGTTAGCTTTTGCGGAGGAGTGAAGGGGGGGGCGGGGGCATGGCGGTTTACTTACTTGTCCGTCGCGGGGAGTGCTGTGCAGACATTGAAGACTAGAAGCAAAGCAAATAGTAAGGCTAGAAGCCTGGTCATGCTGCTGGATCTGACTGATGCAAACATGTTGGTTGGTGCTTCGAAAGCTATCGAGTCGTGCGGTGGAGATACGAGGATAGTATAGCAATTATATCAATAGAGATTTCAAGCGCTATCGGTCAAGGGAAAGATAAACAAACAAGACCGGCTTGTTTGAACAATAGATCAAATAATGAATGAGTGGATGAGTGAGAGAGGCAAGGAATGAACGCTGTTGAAAGAGCTGATGCGATGAGTACAGTGTCTGTTGAATGCCTTATATAATGCTTCACCATCACGGCCCAGAACCTGGCAACCTCATACTTGAGGCTGCAGGACAGATTACAGAGGGTCGGAAAGGATGAAGCAAGATACAATACGTTGTCGTCTCCTCGCTCATCGTTTGGCATCAGTGACTTGAGGAAGAGACCTGTGCCTGATGTGGAAGCATACCTAAGCCTTTTCGTACGTAGGCACCATGAGGGAGCAGACAATGTGTTCTTATTGCCATGAACATACCTATTGGGAAGAGAAGACAGTTAGTTTTACGATAAGAAATCATGCGTGCTGCTCGCCTGTTATACGTAGGCGGGGGATACAGTTTGACTTGGTCGGCTAGAAGAGGCGTGAGCAACTGTGTTATCTAGGTAATTACCCATATCTCTCTGAGAAAGAGTGAAATGTTAGTCACAGTGATGCTGCCTGGCTATGCATCGAAAGGGCTAACATCCGTAAGTAAACGATGGGATAATATGGATTGTAGTCTCCCTGTATACATAACGAGACATTATCGATCGAGCGATCAACCCGGGCTAGTTGCCAGGCATAGATTTGTCCAAGGCTCATTATCTGTGTCCATATTTTGACCATAATGAGCCTTAGACAAATCCATGCCTGACAACTACACACCGTTCAGCAAAGAAGGTATTCCACTTTTGCTACCATTTGGGGAATTATAGAGGCTTGGTTCTAGAGTCTGCCTTTTCAGGCAAACGCTATTGATTAGTCCACAACAGGTAACGTTTCAGGCATATATGCGGGGCGTATGCGGATGTCTAAATCCTTATTCCAATGGGGCAACGGGGCACAAGGGTACCGGAACTGGGCAGTCATATTCGCACGAGGGTCCGCGACTGAAAGCAGTCATATTCGCACGAGGGTCCGCGACTGAAAGCAGTCATATTCGCACGAGGGTCCGCGACTGAAAGAGTTGTTTAGAAATGGTGACACCTCTGGATTATAAGGGAGCTGTAGGTAGTAATCAAGGGGATATTTGTCTACATTGGCTAAGGCATTGGCTGCATCGTATGACCTTGGTTTTGTGCCCGTCGGTGTGTAACCATGAGTGGCATTGTCCGATTCCAACTGTTCACAACTGCGTGGCTCATTGGTATTAATGAAAATCAGGGTGGTTTGATTATGTGCACAGTTCAGAGAAAATCAATGATGTGAAGTCAAGTAATGATGACGGTAGTTGTTGAAGTAGGTTGGTGGAAAGGCAGATACATTCATATATGTTTGAAGGGCAGTCGGAGAGCGGATATGCTACCAATAGGAGATCGAGCAGCGGCATAGATTTTAGTAGAGTGGTCTGACATAGGTGCAGAAGATAACATAATGAGAAGTGATATGACAAGTCGAAATTAGCCTGAATGAAGCTTTCACTGTAAAAATGAATCACTGAAAGACAGGCTGCAGTAGCTATTATACACGATATATGTAACAACCACCAAGCTACCACGTCTTAAGAAAGATTTTATGCTACAAGAATACTTCAGAGGAAGGATTCGAGATACTTTTACGGAGTGTATACATCATATCCAAGGAAATGAAGTGCTTCATGAATGCTCTGAAGGATCAAAGCAGTCAGCCAATCAATCAAACCAGCCGGGGTATACGTTAGGTTGGCATTTGTACTACATCGCTACTGTGCCTCTTAAGCTGAAAGACCCCAAGTAGGCGCAGACGTCTCTCACCGTTCGAAGATTGAACACTGGTCTTGTTCATTCCGACAGAATTCTGCCTACCGCTGTACACTGTAGAATCACAGCACTGACCATAGAGAATCTACAAGGTATGTTGTACTGGTTCGTGTTTGCCATGCGCCCTGTATTATAACTGATTCCTCCTGCATGCGGCTGGCTCTACCCTGTAGTCCGATTTGAGAGTGGACCATAGTAATTACACGACGTTAATTGATGGCTCGAGTTTCATCGTAGATGGCTGAGTATTGTAGGTTTCGAAACCGCAAGTAGAGCGACTCTCCTCCGTATATCCAGTCTCAAAACTATCGAATACCCACGATCAATTGATCCCGAAATAGTAGCTGTTTTGGTTCTCATAACACTCTTTCGACTACAGTAGGGTTACTTGCGTTCTCTACATACCTTATTGCCTGCGCACTCTATCTGCATTGCACCGCCTAAGCGTCGCAGGTGTCACGTTGCTATATACCCAAAAATATCCTTCTTTGGTGTTGAACATGCTCCGAAGGCTCGTTACTCGCTCGTATGGTGTCGCCAGAATCTACGAGGAGCTAAAAGCGCTTGCCGCTAAAGGGAATCTTGATAAGTTCAAAGAGTGTATGCAGAGATGCGATTCCATCAAAAGCACGAAGTGGGATTGGCTTGGTATACGAGAATGGGGAAATGTCCCCTGTGCGGACAGTAAGACTATGATGCTGCACGAGGTATTGATGGTTGCTGCCGAAGCGGGGAGATCGGAGATTGTCAAGTATTTGATGGAAGAACGAGGCTGCGTGGTGTTTTTGAGCGCTGCTTTGGTCGCTCTTCACAACCATCGATGGCCAGTTCTAGAGCTATTTCTGGACAATGGAGGGGATATCAACTATCTTTACAACAACATGTATCCGTTTCTCAGGTATGTCTCCATTCTTTATTGGCCTTTGGCTGTGAACACTCTTCGAACATCTCATAATTGTGTCGCTAAATCTCCTTAACTCGATAGGCATGCTCTCGATTCAGTCGAACAGACCGCGTGGTGCCTCGAGCATGGAGCAGATCCTATCGGCCGGACAGCTGCACATGATAAGACGGTCGCGGGACTTGCCGCTGAATGCGCTCCGTTGCCTGTCATCAAGCTATTGCGGAAATATGGTACCGACTACACTCAGACCGATGCATTGCAAATGGCTGCCGCTGGTTTGGTTCCTAATCGCCTTGCGGTTATGGAGTACCTTGTACATGAGGCAAACTTTCCCATCGACCAATTGGAGTTGGAATATTTTCCTTATGCGTTCAAGGCCTACGCCGGCAATGGGCTTGGAACTGCTTTGCATGCTGCTGCAAGGCATGGATGTCAGGAGGCTATCGAATTTCTACTGCAAAACGGTGCGGATCGTGACAAGGTGGATACAAAAGGCCGCAAGCCAATTGACCTAGCCCGAGAAAATGGATTTGATGCTGGAGTGCGATTGCTTAGTCAATGAAGGCTAAGTTTGGATGGATATTGACTTTTGAACGCCATACTCACACCTGTGATGAACTGAATGATGATTATATGAAATGGGATTATCCTGCGTCGTTGATCGAGGAATTTCAACCAGTGTCCATGCCTCATACAACACTTTGGGAGTTAGAGCATGAATAAGTGAACCATTACTTGCCCGCCCCAGACTTCTTCGGGTAGTCCTGACCGCGCGGTGATTCACAATCTACATCTATGGTAATATAGGAACACTTTAGGTTTCAGTACTTAGAACGGGAATGTGGTATATGAACAATTGTGAAGAGAAATATCCTGGTGCTTCCACCCGGACAAATCAAAGTATGTAGTGCTTATTTACTCAATTTAAGTAAACGGCAGTGACATGACACTGGATCGTGCAGCTCATGCCGTAGCAGACAACAACAATAGGTAAAGATGCTCAAAACAACGCATTGTTTGCGCAGGTAAATACATTTAGCGGGTCGTTGGGATCCTGCACTCTCGAATGGAGGTCTGAGATCGAGGTGTACAGGCCAAAGACTGTCAAGAAAGCCGAAGCTGCAGAGATATTAGCTTGAGTGTCATAAATTGTGCAAAGATGGAGAGCCCCACCAAGGATCATGAACCAATTGAAAAGTGCCAACGATGTCTTCTTCCAATTGATGAACTGATTGCCCCAGTTTATGAAGATCCATTGGGCATTTGCCATGCCAAAAGTGAACCATGTGACGAAGAGTGCCGACGAGATACCTAGAATTGAACCGAAAGCTGGAATAGCGTTGGCGAGAATGAAGGCCGTGACCCAGAAGAGCGTCCCGAGACCAAGCCAGACTCCCCATGTAAGTGGAGTATTATCGGTCAGTCGGTGTCGTGTCTTGATCATTTTGTCCATGACTACGTTGTACATGTACTTAATGCCGGTATGGCCGAAGACTAGACCAGAACCGAGAAGGGTGGGAAAGAGAAGGCCGTATGCAACTTTGCTAGCCACACCAGGTGCAGAGCCGAGCGCGGGAGAGACAACATATTGGCCGGTGAGGTGGTATACTACACATGCCGTAATGACGTACATTGGGACACCGAACACATTGAGCCAGATGATGGCTGGGGTGTAGTCTTTGCTTCTGTATTGACTTGTTAGCACATCGAGCACTTTTGTCTCTCGAAGGTGGCGAGTCTCAGACGACATACGGGTTGCGCATCTCACACATGACCGTGATGAATGCTTGATTGCCAGCGTATGCGAAGGCGACGTTGAGAACCGATTCAAACTGCTGATTCATGGTCGCAGCAGGATTTGGCCCAAGTCGCATCTGCAGTGGTTCATTGGCCGGCTCGCCCCAATAACCTCCGCCGCCGTTCACGGTGCCCTCATAGTCGGGACCGCCTACGGCTAGAGCAATGACGACGATCAGAACAGAGGTGACTAAGGATGTTAGACATTCAGAGTTCTCAGGGAGTCGCAGGCTTGAATCTTACAAATGGAGATCGTAGCTGGAATACCGAACCATCCGGCAAAGTTCAAGCTCCGAGGCATGCACAGAAGCCAACACATGATCATGGGGATCCCGATGAACCCAATGGTGCAGACGGAATGCTCAGTAATTGTGTTCAGAGCGATCGAAAGAGTGACGTTTGCTGAAGCACAGATGAGGCATAAGTTGAGCACGTGTGCCGCTCCGACAATAATCTCGAGTGGCTTTCCTCCCATGATTCTGCCCACATCGACGACATCTCGAATCGTAGGATACTTCCGATAGAATTGAATTAGAATGTATGCCGTGTAGGTCGCGAGCACCCCCATAGTGATGACTCCGGGATAGTCAGTAACAAATCTTTATCAAAGCTCAGTGAGCAAAGTAGGGCTCACTTGTAATTATGCCTGGGATCAGTCCTATCGTATGCAGCATGGCAGGGAGACTGAGAATGCCAATTCCGACCTGGTTGGTAAAGAAGATTAAAGCTGTCTATAGAGATGTCAACATGATGTTTCGAAGACAGACCGATCATACGTACTCGAACCATGCCGAGTTTCTTGCCCCCATATGGGTCGAATACTTCTCCAGTCTGGCCATCGTAATCGTTCGAGTATGCAGGCGCCGAAGATGACTTTCCATTGGGAGAGAGTTCATCTTTTTCATTTCGGGTATCAGTGAAGTTCGAGGTATCGAACGCATTGTTTTGTTTCTCCGGAGAACGATCCATGATGGCCAAGTCCTGACGATACTAGCAGTGAGGAAAGTGTCGACGAAATCTAAGGTGTTTGCAAGGGGGACACGCGCCATCTTTATAAAGTAGAGGACCGCACTTTACAATACTACTTTCCATTCTCTTATCGCAGCGACTCGCACCTAACGTCATGTTTCTTGATAGAACTCTTGTGTACCCGGATTTGACTGAGGTGCACTTGGCGCCATTTCTTGTGAGCCCGGCGTTGTATGGCATTCGCGGGGTAGAACACCGAACTAAGGGCCTGCATATGCGAATTGTAGTACATGACAACAATCATGCCTTGTAGCTACCATTGGCAGCTTCCCCCCAACTACGGATACCGTCATGCAGTCCATAAGGCTGGTTGCCGATTATCCAGGTCAAGACCGATTAGACTCAAGCGAACAGATCGCCAAGTCCGTGACCACTCACATGAGATGCCATTACAGCATTCAGAAAGTTGCGTAGGCTTGACCTATCTCGGCAATAATCCTGAAGATGAAGCGGATTTCGATTAGGCAGGTGGACAATCCCTTATCCTTTCATGTCACTGTTTCAGTCTGCCCATGTGGAAGGTAAAGACAGGATGCGAGCTGGGCAACTCACCCTGCCAAGTATGCACAGATAATACAGACGCGAAACATTCCTAGGTTATTCGTTGAGTAGATACCATTAGTAAATCCTTACTCTTGGGTGGCTTTTTCCATCCTTTTTCTTTTTCCATTCATCTTGGTTTTCTTTGCAGGTAGTGAGGTTGATTACCTGTTTCGGATTAGTGTACCTAGGTGGTAGTGATACACTACCTGCGAAGTAATGTATGGTTGGCCCGGACTACATCACAAGGACACCGCAACCTTGTTGAGCTTGGTTATCATCACTACTAATGTAGAAAGAAATTTGTTGTAGAATATAGATGAGGAAAATAATTCACATTACTTGTTCCTAGCCTGCGCTATCGTGACTCTTTTTTGTATTCAAGTCCTAGAAGTAACGTCGTTTGTCGCATCTAAATGGTAGGCAAATGCCAAAGGAAGGGTCAGGTGACACATGAGACTGGAGAATACGAGAAGGTAATTGTGTTCATTCTGTCATCATGAGCATCTGATATACTGTTACTATCAAGTTCGCGACAATTTAATTGTGGCTTATAACAATCTCCAAATTTGACGAATCAGTACGTTTTCAGTCAGGCCTAGAATCTTTCTGCTGACGAGGGTGAATTTGCTTTTTGTCGTCGTACACTCGCTCGATGCTCTCCAACTTTGATCATGCATAAAAATCGTCAACGTTTGCGACGAATACCTATAACATTCACGCTGATGCAGTAAGCGCGGATATTCGCCATTGTCGATGGTATCTCTGCCAGAATAATCTCAGTCTCGAAGTCGAACATAGAGATAAGGTTGAGAAAGAATTATGGAATACAAAAGCTGAAATGCTTCCGCCATGTTCAATAGATTTGCAAGCCTTCGTACGACGTCGGTTAGCATGTGCCAAGAGGCTGACGGGCACAGCAGCTTGTTACTCTTTATCATGCCCAAAGTCCCTCATCCATCAGGCTGAGAGGCATCTGAAGTTTGCTCCCTGGGCAGTTATCGTTGGCAAGGCCTATCTCGCTCAAGTATCAGCTCTTCAATTCATTATCAGAATCATTATAATTATACTGGAACATATTTGATGATGGCGAACCGCAACCTCTACCTCACGTACAAGAAAGACACCAGTCGACTGTTGTATTGGGTCATAAACACGTCCAACGGCATTATACAATCCGGGAAACTTGCAGAAGAGAATGCATCGCTTACAATCAATTCCACCGGGCAGATGACTGTTGCCGAAATCGTCGACATGTGCAGCCTCATCAGCAACCATCTCGACCCAGTGCCACCCGCCGTCTTTGAACTGTTTCGGGGGGGTCATTAAAGCACGATCTGCGATGTATGCTGTCTTCCAGCAGATGACAGACGCGAACCCCGACCCGGAAATTGAGAGAAAGAATGTTACCCATAAACATTTCATCGACGCACTGTCGGATGCTCTGGTAGCGCTCGGTGGTGACCCACAAAGCGCAAGTAACTTCTCTTCCGTTGAAGAAGGCGCCCCAGACGAGGCCATCTTCCAAAACAAATTTGCTGCTCTCAGTCTTGGCCAATTGAAAGATGATGAGGATGATGGAGGTTCATCAGAAGACGATGATCACCCAACACAGACACGAACACGCAAGAAGAAGGCCGGAAGAGGAAAGAAAGGAAAGCGAAGCAGGAGGTCTAAGAAGAAACCGGCTTCTGGATCCACCGAGAAGCCTGCAATTGCCGAAGTCCCCGTCGAGAGCTATCGCATCATTGAAGACAAAGATGGCCTCATCTCTGACTATCTCCTGGCCGTTTATGCAGTTGCCGGGGAATGGGCGGATTTGAGATCCTTCACTCAAGATCTCTGGCGCGAGGTAGCTTATGATGGCCTCAACGGTGCCGTGGCTGCGGCTTTGAATAGTATCGCTGTCTCCATGGTCAAACAGACATGCATTGCCGTGTTTGCGGATTTCCCAGGCCACGAATCCTACGACACCATCATGCAAACAATTACAAAGGGTGACAGAGAAAAAGCCCAAACTCAATTTTCCATGAGGCTGTACCGCGTCTCCGATTGCGGTCAGGCTGAGAAAGTTCAGGAGAGATACATTGATGTAAAGGAACAGCTCTGGGTGCACGCTTATGACGATCTATTGACTTTCGTCCTTGATTTCCAGAAGAACAGAACTGGAAAACCCACCAAAGCGCTACAATTGCAGCTCAATAGGTGGAGCCCAGAATTTGATCTCCAACGCGCCACAAACGAGGAGCGAGTCAGCTGGCGCCGGTTGTACACTATCAGTCGGCTTTACGATCTAGTGAATGTGTTTTCTTCCGTTGTAGTTCAGCAGAACAACTTGGAAGGCGAGCACCATGTGTATGAGGATGTAGACTGGTCTACGACCGGTCCATGGGGTCATCGTCGACGAATCTTCGGATTAGAAGAGTTTGCTGGCGACATCACCGCGCTCGCCATGCAGAAATCGAGCACTGATGTCCGGAGAAAGATCCTCCCCACCATGTTTTTCAACTACAATGCATTGTAGACTCTTTTACTGCCTCTCGAGGTTGGACGCTACATACTCTCCGTGGTCATGTGCTGGTTCCGCCTCCACGCAATTTCAGTCCTCGTCGTGACGTCGACCGCTTCTTAGACCGCAACCATCTAAGAGCCGGCCACGGGTTTATAAAAGCAGTGAATTTATTGAGGCTATTATTGCAGAAAGATGCCAATGCAAAGCAAGACCCGAACCATCATGCGGGATACTTTGGCATCTTTGATGAGATCAAAAGTGATTTCGCCAATTGGTTGGGCGAATCGCTATACAGGAACGGTCTTGCCACTATACCGCCATCGCGATTCTCCAGACACAATTCCAATGGCTTGTGGGAGTATTCTCCATTGCTCTGTGCGGCCGGCTTGGTAGAAGGACTCATTATCAATCAGCGCATGATCATGCATCTTTGGGACAACATTTCTGAACCTGCTTTCGGGCTTCACTTGCACAACATGCTCGTCAAGAAGAAATATCTGAAAAAAGAAGTAGGCATATTACACCTCTTTCAGGTGCTCTACCAGGACTCATTCTTTCCCGGAGGTGTGCCGACTGACGACTTTCATGGCGCATTCCTGGCTCGAACAGAGCAATTCGACAACAGTCCTGCGCGAGAGCGCGAACGTCTCAAGAAAATCAAAGGCACAAAGGATATTCACCGACTTATGGATCTAGAATTGAATAACTTCTTTAGGGAGCGATCGACGCTTCTGGCATACTATGATGCCAACTGGGTGCCCGAGCAAATTCCAGACAGCGTCATCAGGATGCCATCATACTTATACGTGCTTCGCTTGAGAGGCACCGAACGAGAGATTGATCCTGCCACTGGCGAAAAACGACTCAAGCAGACCGAGCTTGTCAAACGCGCCAAAGCGCGAGGACAGACCGATGCCGAGCTGCTGGACGAGGCGTCAGACGCGACCCCAATTTTTGCACCAAGCGAGGGGGCTGAGGAAGCCGCGAAGAGACTCGTTACCGACACCGACTTGAAGGAATTCAAAGCTCGCGAGATGCGCAATCCGTATCGCGTTTCGGAACTGAAGGATCGTGGACAGTTGCAAGGGCGTGCTCTACTCGAAGTGCTCCGCCTTGACATATTCGCCGATGTCTGCGGCAGAGACCCGATGTCTAGTCTCAACTATGTATGGTTCACCTGCTACCTTCTGATTCTATTCGGGAAGATAGAGGACCAGCTTCGGGAGGCTCGTAATCCGCTTTGGGTGCAGATGTACCAGCTTACGTCGCCCCGCTTCAGACACCATAGCAGACTTTCAATGCTTATGGCAGCTATGGCTAATGACAATAAGGAAGCCTTGGAAATATGTGCTAAGATTTTTGATACTTTCAGAGTGGGCGCGAAAAGTTGCATCTTCTGGGAAGATTTGCGTATGGAGGATGGCTTGAAACCTCAACGGGATAAGGACGACATCCCTGATGGGCAGTGCTCGGTCATGTGACCGGTCACGATGGAAGAGACTGACTTGAAGATACTGAAACAGTCTTCTCCTATTCAACCCCAAAATCTTTGATGCATGCATGTTTTTCCTCCTCTACGTTCGAAGGTGGCAGTTCCGAACATGTACGGGCAATAGGACAGAACAGGTTATATGAACACTTTCGGGATGGGTAATATTGTAGTTATCATATGAATTTACGACTCAAAATATCAGAAATGCACTCAACATTCGTCTTAAATCAGAGTACAGGTGATGCAATGCTACAATTGCTGATACAAAAGAACCGCTCCCTCTATCTTCTATATGTTTCGTAACTCGTATCCTCATCCTGCCCATGGTAAGACGAGCCATTGAAACAACCCCTCGTGTCTTCTGGCTCGTCCTGCGCAGCCAGAAGATGATGGCTTGTAGAATGGCTCTGGGCGCGCGTCGCACCCGTTCCAAGAACATCGTCTATGTCCAACGGTGTGGATGGTATGTCAATATCGACCGACTCGAAGCGATCACGGCGCGGCGTCAATTGGTATCCGTGCTCATAGGACGTTCCGTCTTGATCCACGTCTCCTTGAAGGCTACTACTGTCCTCTCCCAACTTGGTCTTGCTGGAGTTGCGGGTTGATCCGCCAATGGTATTTGGAGGGAAGAAACCAGCATCCGTCATCGTGGCTAAGGTAGAAGGGGTCCCAGGCCTGGAAACGAGATCATCAGGTCGACCATAAAGCTCCCCATCACCGCCAAACTCATCTCTAAACTCCGCTCTCTTCTTGAAGTTCTCGAAATCGAGATCTTCCTCAGCGACGACTTCCACCTGGGGCATATGGTGCGCGTCAGATGATTGCCCGACATGTTCTGGATCCATTTCCGCAAGGTACATATCGGAGTAGCCGTAAGGGTTGGAGGAAACTTCATGGTCGGCGGATGGACGGTGTCCTGCTTGAAAGGCATCTGGATGGGCTCCGAAGATCTCCTTGATAAGGTGTTGAGATTTGGCATGTACCATTGGAGTAATGAGCTGCTTGTAGAGTGCAGGATGGCCGAATCTTGCGGCAATCTTGTCGTTTCTCTTCAATCTCTTTTTGTCATTACCATAAGTACCCTCGGCATCCGAAAAGGGTTCGATAGAGAAGTAGGTAAGCTTGGTATCGAACGACTTTTTGCAATACCACTTGAATCCAGCGAGAAGGATAGGCAAGGGAATCATGGCATACAGCATCCCTCCGTTACGAACCGAGTCAATCGAGCCGATGCCCTGTGCACCAACAATAAGTGCGATTACGGCATTCGCCAGGATCACTGCGAAAAGTAGTCTATTGACGAGGAATCTCCAGAATCGGCCTCCGGATTCAGTCTTCGTGATCAAAACGTATTGGAGAAGGTATTTCTTAAACCAAAGGTCGATGCCTATATAGAATGCGGTGATGGGTAGCACAATTGGTTGTATCATGCCGAACACGAGGCCGACTGTAGAGACGAAAAGGTAGTTGTTGTAATAGTCGGCATACCGGAAAGGCTGTGGCGCCGAAAGTTCGATCAGATCCCGCGGCGTTGGTGAAAAGAACTTGCGTTGGATGAATCCCCATATCAGCGGCCATGCTTGAACTATGTCAATGGCAGCACTCAGGTTTCGTTGCATTTGCCAGGTAAGCCAGAAGGTAGAGACGTTGCATAGCCCAGTCATGACTTTGGAGAAGAGGTGGGCGGACCTGATGGCTTCCCAGACTCCTTGGTCTTGAGCAGCGATGACTGAAGCAACAAAACGCCAGGCCGAACCGAAGACGGAGAAGATCATCATGTTGTTGAAAACGAAGAAGGCGTATAGCCTTGAAGTGACGTGTCGTTCTCGAGACGTTTTTGACACATCACCAGAGTGTGTATACAGGCGTCGAAAGATCTACAATTCATGAGTAGCTGATCGTCAATGGGGTTCAAAGTACTTACCACCGGGAGTGCCATGTACATCAAGGTCTGGACTAGCGGAGCCAGAATACCCTGGGCGATACCCCAACCAAGAGGATGTGCCTGTAGGTTGTCCTGGAAAGCGGGCCACACAAGACCGAGATGAGAGAAATCTGACAAGAAGACTGCGGTAAGAATGTTAGGGACTATGAAAGCCGCAGTCAACAAAATCATCCAGAATCCATCCCAGAACCCTCGCGTTCTTCGAGTTGCGCGTGACATAGGCAGATTCTGCCAAAGCAGGTCATGCGGTTTAGGAGCAAGATATACGGTACAGCCGGAAGGCCCTTTCTTCCTTGCAGCATATGCAACGGCATGAGCGTCCTCGATATGGCTGTAGCTAGCAAAACCATATGGCATTGGATTTCGCTTGTCAACACTCTCTCTTGCCACTGTGATTTTAGACTTCAGTCTAGCAATGCGACCAGCCAAGTAATCAATGGCATCGACGTGCTGCGACCCATGAGTACCGCGGTCCTCTTTAGCAACCTTGCAAGTTGGTCGTTTCTCGGGCAGCTTGTCCGGGTTGCTGAGGTACTTTGCTAAATGCGCCTCGAGCTCGCGTACTGTTTCATCATGCGATTGGATAAGGTCTGGAAGATCTTTGACATTACGCGCAATGGCAGTTCGTGGTACACTTTGTAATTGTCTTGCTTGATCGACCAGGTCTGCAATACCGGCGTCAGTTCGCGATGATTCGGGTATGTGCGTGAGCTACATCTTGTCAGTATGCTTATTCCACAGAGACGGGATATAATCCAGATGACTCACCAGAAGAGTCCTAGAATGTAAGCTGGACTGGTATTCAGGACTATTGAAGTATGCTCGACGCAACCTCAAGACTGCCCTGTAGTTCCACCAGATGAAGGAACAGACAGTAGCTTCTAAAAGGTATGCACACACGACATACCACCAGAATTTGGAACCAAAAATGTATTGCGGGGTGAACTGGCGTTTGTTAGACCACTGATAATAGGCTTCGTTGCAAACTGCCTGCATACCTTCATCAATGTTGCCACCTTACTGTAGTTTTCATAAACATCGCTTCCTCCAACAAGAGTGACCGGTATCAAAATCGCACAGCCGACTATAGTGAGCACGATGAAGATGTTCCTCATCATGCGCAGGAATCGAAGGAAGACGACGGCGTCCAAGCCGATCTTGTCCACGAGCTCCTGTTCCTTCACATCCTTGATTGCGCGTAGCCAACTGAATGGATCGCGCCCAAGGGGAATTGGAGCATGCTTCTCGTCGGCATGTCTTGCTCGAGGTGCGTATACAAGCGAGTGGCGTGGCCGGAGGAAGCAGAATAAGAGGAATAACCCTCCAGAGACAACGAAAGAGTAAACTACGGCAGCATAGATGGAGTTTGATTGCACCTATATCATGGGTCAGCGGGGCATTGACTACCTTTTCGAAGCATGGCACTCACCTGGGTCTGAAAGGGATCTGCGATAAGGTCCAAGAACTGATCAGTACCTGAGCTCCCAGATGCCCGATTGAGTAATCGCATAACCTTCATTGTAGAAATCGGGGACAACTAAAGAACAGAAAAAATCAATACATTAACAAAGAAAGCTTCAAAATGCTCAATGAAGCAAAAATGGTGGATAAGATCTCAAAAGAGAAAGAGGAAGATTCCAAAAGCACAAAAGTGTTGCTAAATTGGGGCATCTGTTGAGCTGCCGAAAAAGCGCTGTCGCGTCGATCGATAGCGAACTACGGACGTACGTCATGTCGCATCTTAGCTTTTTTACCGTCGCTATCGATAAAAAATCGGATTCGATTTGATGTCCAGAACACGAAGTCGGTCCACTTTTCTACGCTCGCGTCACATCGATCGTCAAGTGTGGGTTGTGGGTACATCCCTGAATGTCAAAATGGTACATATCTGGAATGGGATACGGGACGTGATGGGATAAGAATTGAACCAGGGCCAGGAACAACCTTGGCAGGTACCAAACTTGGGAGCTTAAAGATGGTCCTTAGTTCTTACAGAGACAGTGAATGGGATCATGTCTAATGGCCGCCGTTGGGTAGCGAAATCCCAAAAATTTACCTCTGGATTTTCCTTTTCGGGGTTGTGATTGGTCTCTAATTAGTAAATCGACTGGGTGTTTCACCAATATCCGTCCCAATTTTTGGTGAGCTTACTATCGGGTACTAGTAGAGACGTCAATCTGATTGGACCAAATCCTGAAAAACATCACAAACTTCGCAATTGGACACGGAGACCGTTGTGTCCCTAGTTATGCTTGTGGATCTCTGTCCTATGTCTAGAACGTTCTTGTTGCTGGAGACGCGCAAGAATGTTTTAAGGATCGTCTTTAGAAAAGGGCCGCAAGTGCAACCCTCAGGGTTCTCTATGAAGGATACGGATCGACTGCTGTGAACAGCTAGGTATACGCTCTTGTCGCAATCCTAGACCTAGCTCATACGCTTCATTTGATAGTGATGAAGTGGTACATATACTTCCTCGAAGATTAAGTTCACTATGCTTCCTTGGATTTGAATCCAACTGTGACATGTATATCCCATCGTAGATAAGCCCCCGAGTCTTTGTCATCAAGAGCCTTCTTATGATAGTCATCCACTTGCTCCTCACTCCAGTAGCCTTGCTCCTTGATGCTCGCCAAATTCTTCAAGCCACCAAGTACGGCACCAATGCCAATCTCCGTGAACTCAGTCCGTTGCTCTGGCAAGCGATCGGTGCTGAGGACGTCTTCTTCGACGTCCTTCAACCCCTCACCTTCGAAGAAACTGGTCCATTCGGGGAAGTTGTATCCAAACCGCTTTGTCAAAATCGTGTTGAGCTGAATCTGCACGCGGGTGAGATAGTGGCCTCCGGTCGAGCCAGCATCGATTCCACGGAAGCCTCTTGCAATGAAGAAGTTTCCTTCGATCCATTGGATGGCACCGCCAGGTTTCAAGAGCGTGAGGACGTTGCGGAGAGTGGAGTTCCAGACATCGTTGCCCATGGAGATGACGATCAGGCGGATGTTGATCATGTCGTATTTGCCGTGTAGCTCCTCCGGGAAGGGCTTCTTGAAATCACCCAGTTGCAGAGTGACGTTTGAGGGAAGGGCATCTTTGTCCATGAACTGGCCGTCTGAGATGTCGTAGCCATCGTACTGGTAGGTCGATGGGGTGGTTTTGGCTGACTCGGTCATCCAGATGCCAGTGCCGGTTCCGACGTCTGCGATTTTGGTATCATTCGGTAGAGTCTTTGCAATGGATGGGTGAATGAGATAGCCAATAGATCTGAAAGGTTGGTCAGCTTCTACAACTGTGCGAGACAGCAACGTGCCGAGGTAATATTTGAAGCGTACTTTGTCCAGATATGGTGCTGCTTCGCAAGTCGCTGCTGTTCCGCCGAAGCTCGACCCAGCCAATATGGTTCATCTGCCATTTTGACGTTGTGTTACCAAGAAGTAGTATCCAAGCCGGCTTCAACTTGGTGAGTGTAGAGACGCGGGGTGGAGGTCCCTCTCTACTACTGCGGAGCCACGTCGATTAGCCCCACGTCAACCTAGTTGAATGCGGATACGCTCGGTAGGCTACTAATTACATGAACTTATTCACGAAGCAGGTGAGTTCGCATTGAAATACTTTTATGAACTATACCATGGGCCGTGCCTCTTGCTTTGAGTCAGTATCGTGCTCGTTGAAACGCACTTTTCCCAGAGGTCAGCCAATAGCATCACCTATCGTCGAAGCTCTAATTAGTGAGGCCATAGTATAAAGAATCATGACCTTCACCGACGAAAGAGGCAAAAAGCGTTTGCTTAGAAGCGGTGTGTATAAGATCTTGATTATTGAATTTGTATAATGGGTTAAGATCCCATGAACCATTTGTTTTTGAATCTTCCAGAATGCATTTAGACCAACAGATTTACAACAAAGCATAGTAGCAAACGTCTTTAATGTTATATTGAGCTAGATCTTAAAGATGGATTCCCATGTTAACAATGGATCCCTCTCCTAGGAACTCATCTGCGCAGTCCTATCCAAAAGCATCCCATCACATTGTGAAGCCACTCTTTCAACCAGACCAAACAGCAGGACCAGGTGCAGTGTACGAGGTAGCTCCAGAGTAAATATTTACTTTGATGCCTGGGTCCGAACTTTTGTACGCGCCAGGAAAGCTGACAAGGGGGCTGGGGGAGCCACTGCCTCCGCCAGTGACCTTGATCTGGGCGCATGAGATGTAGAATTGCGCGCCGTTGACGTTACTGGCTTGGTGCAAAGCAATGTGTTCAATACGCAGGAGATAATCGCCTGAAGGAACGTTCCTAGGAATAGTCACGCTGACCGAGCCCTTGTCTGTAGTTTGGTTAGTACTAGTTTCATAACCAACGTATCCAATACGCTGATTGTGTTGGAATGTGTGCACGTACTGAGACTTCCCCAGCTCAACTGACCACCGCTGACCGAAGCCGGCTCGCTGTAGATCTTGAACCAGACGTTACCGCTGCCGTCCCAGGTCTCAAGGCTTTGACCGCTGGGGACCTTGGCCATGTAGAACTGTAGAGGTCCTGGATGGAAGATGTTTGGGCTCGCCTTGAAGCCGACCGAAGATCCGGCGGCTACGGTTTGAGACTGTGAACCTTTGGTTCCGGTAGTGTAGCATCGTATTTGTGGAGAAGAAACATCGCTGAGTCCAGCATTGGATTGGTAGTTGGCTGTCGTGCGGACATACTGCCAGTCTGTTGATCCTGTCAGGGCAGGAAACGTGTCTGCCAACCATCAGTCAAAGTCAAAAAGATCAAAGGATACACATACAATGCCTTGGTTGCAAAACGGCAGCGTTGACAGCAGATGCTGCCAACGAGAGGCTGAGGGCACTTGAGAGCTTCATCTTGGCGCTTTTCTGGACGATTCAGCCACTGAACTTGGACAGGGGCAACAGCAATGTGAACAGTAAATCCGTATCATTTTATCGATCTCTACCGTTATATACGAACAGTCATGCGCCGTTCTGACGTTGGATATCCGGCTTGAATTGCGATGCCATCTTTGCTGGTGCGTAATATAAACAGATTGGGATGCTGCCGGTAGACAATGCGTACGATACCACATAGGGCAATTTGATATTAATTGAACCTTTAAATTCATGGGTAGTCGGGCACGCGGGGCCCCGCCTTTTACCTCCGAATGGTCGTACCGCTGTGCTGCATCCGGTGGCTGAATTCAATGCCGCCGCGTGCGCAATGTTTTTGTAACGAGTGTGGTCTGTGATGTTTATAGTCACATAGCTTATCGCCATCATCCTGTTCTCGCTCAGCGACAGTCCGCCTAGCCAGACCCAGTCAATGTCGTAATCGGGCTTGAATGAATTTTCGGCTTGCTTTTCGGCCAGTATGTAATCTATGACAGCCCCGTCCAAGATACCAAGATATTGACCATGTTTCGTACGGGATCGATGCTTGTGCGCTTAGTACCCAACGGAACTAGGAAAGAATGAGGTCCTGATCCGCATGAAGATGTCGCTGTCAGGGTCAACCATTGCCTGGCCTTGGGCTGCGAGCCCTCCCTCTTCGACTCTCTTTGTACAGGCCTAGCAGCCATAAACCTCTCGAGGTCCCATTACTTGGTCCTAAGCCAGCCCATAGAATTACTCATCATCTGTAGCCTCTTGCCGTGTGTCGAACGAAGCGGCGAATCCCCAGATTCAAATTGCATCGATCTATTTGCGCCTTGCCATTCCTTTGAGCTTCCCTTGACGTTCGTTTGACTCGCATCCGCGAATAATTAGCGTAGCGCACCGCAATAATCGTGGGACGCTTCCCGTACGGTTTGATCTTCCGACTTTGTCTGGTTCCTTCCAGCAGCGGCTCGGGAGCTAAAGCTTCTGATGTTGCGTTGTCTGATAGCAAGACAAGCGGATAGAGCCCTAGTGGAAGCCAGTAGCAACTGATTACAGCGCGAGGTATTCAGCAAGGATAAGATATCTGGGAACACAAGTGCTGCATGGATCATTCCACAAGTATGCGCTGTGGCACACCCTCTAGTATGCAAGTCTGTCTGAGGTTTCACTTCTTCATTTCGTTCTCCAGATCCCTTATCTCCGTCCCAAGATTCTGTACATTGTCTTGGGCCATCATCTGTGCGCTTGCCTCCAGATCTTGGATGACAACCTCGAGCCCTCGGACAAGCGATTCGATTTCGGCCCGCTGCGCCGTGACTGTAGATAGCAGTTCGTTGTTCGACTCCTGGGTCGTAGAAAGCTGTTGATTCATGCTCTCCGTATGCTTTTCGAGAAAGGGCATCAGATGCGCCAGGTGGATTTCCGCGGGGCTAAGCGTGTGGGGTCTATGAAGTATAAAATCAGCATTTTGTACTACCATTCGGGACATAGGAGCCTTACTGCAACGGCGACTCGACAGGACCTCCACCTGCGGCATCTATCGCCCGTTCCTTCCTCTGCTTCGCGTCGTCTATGCACTGTTCCAGCGCGTTGATCGACTTGACAACGTCGCGCCGCGCGAGGATGTCCTCGAAGTTGGCCCTCCACGCCCGGTCCAATTGGTCTACGATCTGCTTGCGCAAATCCTCTAAGATATCGGGATTGTGACTTTCGAGCGTCGGAAAGCAGGATCCAAAGCTCTTGGTGGAACACTTGTCTAATGTTGCCCGTACGGCTTGGTCGTAGATTCTGATCAGTCCTTGCGCGCGAGGACCAGGGGCTTCGGCGACGGGCGGCTCGGGCGCTGGAGACGGTGATCGCGAGTTCGTTTCGGTAGCGGTCGGCATCGTTATAGTTTCAATTTTGTGGAAGAATGCTGTAGAGTCGTGCTGTTGTTGTGGGCTAGACAACTTGGTTTTTACAGTCGGCGCGCTAAAAATTGCACGTGTAGCAGCCCCTCGGCTAGAACTGCCTCTTGGAAGTTACCATACTAATCCTCCTTCACAACTGGGCTTGCACCACTTCAGATCAGCAATGAGGCTATGGCTAGGCTAGTAGCACCATTTTTAATGTCGATCTCGTTTTCGTCTTGCTCAAAATGAGTTCTGGATACTTGCAATAGGTAATGATGGGTTGTGTTTGCTCGTGGCATACCCCATGAATGATAGCGTCAGAAAGGAAGATAGGGAGCGCATAAATTAACTTTTATGCAACCCTGCTATGTCACAGTTGAAAGTAATCAGTATGTGCGACACATTACTGTGTATGGATGTTACCATATGATGAATGCTATATTCACCATACTAAGGTGACTGAGAGACTGCTCGCGGAGAATGCTGATCCGACGTGCCATCGTCTACGAACACAAAGAATGTGTGCAACGCCGTGCTACACATATAACGCCTTCCCATGCAGATCCTTCCATCGTGTCATTGAACACATGCTAAACGCTAAATACCAGACGAACCACCGTCAAACCTTTACCCGTGATGTGTGAAAATTTACAAGAAGCAGAATGGTGAGATGTCCTTGTAACCAGTTTTCTTCAATCGGGTATATGAGCCAGCTCTAAATCTTTCATGTTGGCACTGTCTTCGCTCCACCGGCCAACCGGTGTCCTGGGCCTGTGCTTTCTGGCTTCGGCCTCCATGGCTTCGTAATCTTCTGGCTGTGCTGGCTCGCTGGTAATTTGTGTCGTGGTCACCAGTTTTATATCCTTATCCCCAGGCCCGTACAAATCATCTGTGCTGTTGTTGCTTGAGGGAAGGGCCACCACACCTCTGCCAGTCCATGTCCTTGTCCTCTTGTGATGATGTCGGTCCGAGGGATTTGCTACGACTGTGCATGCTGCGCCGAATCGTTTTGGTGATTCTGCCCAGAATGCGGAGAAAGTATCGATGCCGTTGTTATCAGCGGGGGGTTCATCGCTGAAAATCATGATGCGGCGTGTCAATGTGTATAGAAGAACATCCAACCATCCATTTGATGTGATCATGGCTCCAGATAAGCAAAGTCTGGCGAGAGAAGGAGGGCTTCCGCTCATGGCAGCCATGCGTGCCGATGCTAGAGGCAGGGTACACACCACATACACAACGGGATAGGCGACCATGAGATTGGCGATCGCCTTGACTCGTCGTTCCTCGAACTCGCTGTAATGGCCTGATCGGATGCGCTGGATCAGCACGGTGTAGATAATGGCATAGATGATGACTGTGCCAAATTCGAAGATGAATATCCAGACATAATGGGTCCAGAGTCGGAGGTCTTGTAAATCATGATGAATCCAGCACCAGACACCGGAGCGGACGTATAGTTCCTTTTGATACATTCCGACCCCAATAGCACTGACTCCGTAGATGAAAACCCACATGGCGATGATGACCTGAAAGAAACATCGAGGCTTCAGTCGAAAGTCCAGGATGACAGAAGCAAAGGTATGCAAGCCTATGAGAAAACACCAGACACCGCTTGCTAAATCTCCTGTCGAAACCAGCCACCCTTGGGCAAAGCAGATTGGATTGTCTATATCAACGGTGTCCAGCCGGAGCCATTCGACATTGAGTAGGAAGGCGAGAGATTGCTGGATGTCGGCCCAAAGAAGATTAAAGATTAATATGACGAACTGGTTCGTTCTTTTGGATTTCATTTGCCATTGTATGAGGCGGAACCCAAGGATGAAGAGGAGAAAGGTGGATGCGAAGAATGAAAGGAATCCAAGAGCGACGACGGCGCGTAACCAGGGATGAATGTGCGGTGGGAGATTTTCAAGCGTTCTTGAATCCGCGTCCAAGGGAGTAATGTACACCATGTCGAAGTGATATCGAATGTATACAGACCGCCTTGGCCGCTTTACACACCAGAGAGGGTTAACTGAGGGGAACTCGTTATCATAGCGAGTATTGAAGTATCGACATTGAATTTAGAGCAAGAAGTCCTGGAAGTCCTGGAGATCCGAGTTTTGGAAAGTGACTCAAGGGAAGATCATTCAGATCGTGAGCTGGGCATCCGAAGGTAAAGTAGGTCACAGTAGTGAGAGAGGGGATTTGCCGACCGTGCTCACCCACAACCGACACGGTCCACACCTATTACCTCGTGCGCAAAAGATATTAAATCAACAGGCACACGCTAAATAGATCCCTGGCCTTATTTCGCCGGGCAGCGGGCGTCGTGAGCCGGGATAAATGAGTGTTCCAAGACATGCAACTCGTGGCGTAGAAGGCCCCTAGACCACGCTGAGAACGACCTAATCCACAGGAAACGTAGCGTCAGCGAGGGAACGTGCTCTCAAGTTCGGCAGCATTCCTGTAAGGGTTAGGGGCGCCATCACATTCAAGGTGAAAGCACTGGGGCACCAAATGCCCCCATGTCAGATTCTAGTATTCTACAACGTCGTTCTGCTTGGCAACATGCACTGGCAGCCACTCAGGCTAAGATGAGAACTTGAGAAGATTGGGTAAGGTAAGGATGGCTATGGGGGGGTTTTGACAATGCGGCTCCCTTATCGAGAAGTTCCACAGTTGCACCGATGCTACTACAAGCAGTAGGTTTGCCAGAGATGACGGATAAATACTTCCTGGAATATACAGTACAAAACCAGCTTCCAGTCTTTCATGGCCAGCCCTTCGAAACAGAAAAGGGTCCAGTTTACTAGAAGAATCTTGTCCAGTTCGAGTATTACCAATTATCGACATCCGTGACAAGTGATTGGTAGGGGACCAGCCATCATCTGATAGGATGGCCGAGGATGGAGGGAGGAATGGCTAGCTTGGTCTATGCACGACTACCGGGGAAGGGAGACCGATTTGGATACAGGAGACAGAGCATTGCTTCGAAAGGATTCGTGGCGCTCTTCTGGGCCATACAGCGATTGCTCGCTGGCTTCGGTTAAAGAGTTAAAGTGATACTTGTACGTGCCCTATTCCTTCTCTAGGTTCAGCCTTGTACAGAAGAGATGACGATATGACAGGCCAAGCGATTAGATGAATTAGATGGACAAATACGATTGTTTCAAGATATTCAAATATGCGTTCTTAAAGTGCTAGAAGATGTCGGAATGCATGATGATGCTGTTGTTTTTGCTGTTATCATCGTTGTTTGTCGCTGTCATGGTTGTCGTGATGTGAGGGGGGAAATGGGGGGAGGTGTGGTTTATTGGTACGAGTACGGGGGTGGAGACAGTGATCGGCACTAAGCATATCAATCTGCCGACAACGAATCAGAACGACGAGCCGTCACTTTGCTATGCACTCATAGGGAGTACTAGTCGAAGAACAAACATAACAAGCATACAACTTGGTAACACTGAGAGATCCAACGTTCTGTGTACAGCATGAAGAGCGTACGAAGAAAGAGTGTTTGCTCATCGTCATCACGACCTACGCATTAACAAGTGCGCGGCGAGATGCGACTCGTATCCGACCGACCTCGTACCCCAACTTCAGGTCGTCCAAGGATCAAGGATATAATCATGCTAATGCCAATGTCTAGATTTCGGTGCCAAGTGCCTGGGCTATGTTGAGCGCCATGCTCCCTTTCCGCGGCTTCTCGTCATTGGCTGGATGAATAGCCCATGAGACACAAACCATGGACCATCCAGTTGATGGCTCGAATCTCCCTCTACCTACGAGTATGTGCCCTACATAGTAAACCGGCCAGGCCAGGTCAATCGAATTGGGAAACGTTATGGATCAGTTCGGAAGCCCAAGGCATCGGGACTGAGCGAAGCTACGAATACATACAATCAAGATACGTCTGTATAGGCGAGCAGCTTATCACGAGGGGCCTTCATCCGAGGACGTATATCCGTAGTTCAAGTAAATGTCATCGTATAATCAATTGTCCGACTCTGGTCGGCGACACTCCACAAAGGAAAAGCGCTCTCCATTATTCCATTACTAAGAGCCTCCGATAAATACGAAACTCAAAGCTCGCATGTACCCAAGTGACAGACGAAACACGTGCACGGATGCGTTCCTAGGTGTACCGGTCTCTCTGCGGCCTGCCCATATTAACTCCTCCTTTTAGCTTCCAGGAGTAAGATATCAGTTGCCCTGTTGTTCAATGAGACGAACCATAATTAGATGGAATAATGTTCCTCAGGACCGCAATCCCCATGTAGGCCTCATGGGGAACAGCGTCTCCAAGTCAGAATTCGAGAATCAGTCATGGTCTAAATTATTAATGGTTTGGCTGTTACAGCGGCACAACGTTCCGCCACAACGAACAGCTTCAATCAATCTCAGAAGGTCTAGGCAAGGCCTACCCGGCATGCTAGGAAGCGCTACTGAACGAATGCCGGGTTTTAGCCCACGATTCCACTAGGGAAGCCAATCTACAGACCGAAACCCGGGGCGGAACAATTCATGATTGATGCGCTGTTTCAGTAGTGCTGGGTGATCGAGAAATCACGACTCACGAGGCAGCAGATTAGAACATGTGAATCGGGGGTAGCCGTGCGCCAACCAACGACTCAGTTTGCTTGCAAACTTCGTGCCCTCCAAAGAATGCCAATTCTCGGAATCGCATTCAGCGTCGGTCCGCATCGGTGTCAACACTCTTGGGCAAATACGCCCGATGTGTGTTTACAGGGACGGATCGTACGGATGTGATCACGCTCACATGCACCACCAACACAACACCGTCGCCAATGATGCACCACCACACACTGTATGTACATACACGATACATACATACCAACATGATCGCTACGAGCCTGTACATACTTTAGGACGCAGCAGACCAACGACGCGCACAGATTACCCTACCTCTGGTAAGGACCAGCCTGCGTAAACGCTAACATTGGGGCTTCTATTTCACTCTTCTACATGCGACCTGCGCCAGGGTGCAAACACACCAATTATGTCGTCCTCATTGTTTATTTCTTGACAGCACCACATGGCGGAGCTTATTTTCTCCTCCTCTTATGGCGCCATTGATTACCTTCGAGCTGTTGTATTTGCTCCAATCACCGCCGCCCAAAACCTTCTTTTCGAAGAGAGACGGCAGCGCTGCATACCGCTGCATGTCAGATATAAACATAACCACCACACAGACTAACAACTCGTACAGTACACGAGCCTCGGGCTGGAAGCCAACGTCATCCGAGAGGTAGTAGACGCGGTGGAGGAAAAAGCCACCACATGCGCTCCGTAAGCATACAAAGTACATGTACATGGGACGGGACCTGCCCATTTTCTGACGCATATCGGTCATCCACAACGTGCTGGCTACGGGGTATCTACCTGGCGAATGGACTTCCGATCTTGGTGATCAGCGGTATTACATAGATTTCTCCTATCAACTTCACGGTCCACCTCGTCCCTTTCGACGACGCACGTGTCAGCGCAGGAAAAGGAAGCCAACAATCCATTTCACTACTCCATTCGCAGTGACATGCTATCGGTGCCATCAACACAGCCATCCTTCACCCGTATTCGCTCCCCATTGTCGTCACGTCCATGTACATACATGCTGTACCGACAAAGTAGATACCTGTGCGCGCGAAGTCCGCTCGCTCGTTTGCTCGCTCTGCACGGCCTCAGAGCAGCGCCCGTCATCCTTTGACTACTTGCTCACTCCTTCCCCAAA
Organism: Aaosphaeria arxii CBS 175.79; assembly: GCF_010015735.1. NCBI lineage: Eukaryota > Fungi > Ascomycota > Dothideomycetes > Pleosporales > Aaosphaeria > Aaosphaeria arxii. The sequence continues at coordinate 4,376,172 of NW_022983474.1, forward strand.
CGGCCATTCGATTCGCAAATTGCAATCTAGAATCTCCCTTGCTGATTCCTCAGGCACGAAAAAGATGCCGCGCGGTAAGCACCAGCAGCAAAGCGCTCTCTCGCAAGAAGGGGAGGAAACAGTCAGAGAACAGGCAAGGAACAGGCAAACATTTCCCCCCCACGCAGTGTGCTGACCTTGGGAAAACCAATCCTACAATAATGCTTCAATGTATTGATTGACAATCACCAACTCCACGTTCCTCGTCCCAGACATACAAACGCATGCGCACTCGGCAGTATCCGCACCCGCTTATATCACATACATGCAACACAAAAAAACCCCAGAACAATTCGCTCAAAAGCACAGGACAGGACCAACAAGCATGCTGATCACCCCACAGCTCACCACGTCCTTCCTTCCTTCCTTCCTTCCGTCCTACACTGCATGGAAGGGAGGGCGTTGAGAACACTCTTCTGTGTAGGATCTGACGTCTTAAGCGAAATACGATGGATTGATGGCTTGAAGAGTTTCGCCCCAGTTCGCTTCGATACCCCCGTAATCAGCAGCCAGAGGGTGTCTACATTTTACATTCTAGGTACGGAGTACATTTATTGTTTGTCGTTGTGTGCGTACATCTGACGGGCTTGCGGGATGGTCCGTCAAAGCATGTCTTGAACTCAGCTGCCATATTTAGTAGCGCAGGTATTATTTCTCCGAGGTGGTCGTTCGTAGTTTGGGGGCCTGGCTTTGCGGTGTCCGAGGTCGATAGAATGAAGTTATTGATGTTTGTCTTGTTCGTCACACAGGATTGATCTTGTTCAATCGGAGGAAATGCAGAGAGAAGAAAACATGTGTATTGTGAAGCGGTCTACCTTTCCGTCCCCCTAATCCAGGTCCCACCACCACATACCAAATCTCGCCATTTCAATCCCCGCCCAAAATTGTGCCAGACCACTGTAATTACTCCCAATATGTAGACTGTACTTTCGTCCCACCGCGCATGCGTGGTTCTTTTTCGCCAATTGGGCACCCCGAAAAAAAAAATCTTGACTGTAACATTCATAGTACAAAGAGGTAGGTGTAGTAGGTGTGCAAGGAAAAGCAAGTGTAGGCCCAATGAATCAAAACAAATACGGAAAAGTGTACATAGACCAGTGGGCGCCGTGAAGATGATGGTGTTGGGTAATGTAAATGCTGCAGTGGCTCTAGTTGCTGCTAGTGAAGCATATGTGAGCAAGAAGAAGCCAGTTCATTTTTAATATCCTAAAGAAAGGAAAGGGGTATCAGAGAGCACTGTTGTATCCAGGAAGGCACAATCAGGCAAATTGCGCTGGCTGTCGCTCTACGGGGGCGACATGCTGCGAATGCTCAGCAGGCCAGGGAACTGCTTGGGCGGTACTGTATGGATACGAGTGACCAGGTTGCGTATGCGGAAGCGCCTGCGAATAAAGAGCTTCCGTCTGGCTCGGTTTGAGCAAAGTCTGCATCTCCTCGATATCGTGAATGATCTTATTAAAGGCGTCGGCTACGTTGTGGCTGACGATGTTACGGTTCCACTCGGAGCGGGCGTGCCAGATTGTGTCCATCAAGCATGCGTTCACTTGTTCGAGTTGCTCCACAGAGAGCCCGGATGTCTTCCTTACTAGCGACTGATGAAGATCTACCAATCGGTCTTCGTCTATCAGCAGAGCAGGTTGAGTTTTCTCGCTTTCATCATTCAACAAAGAAGCTATGTTGGTTGAATGACGAGGGATAGCGGGAGCAGGCATCGGGTTTGGCGGCTGGGAGGATGGCGAGTATTGCGAATTGGAGGGCACGCTACTTTGGTATTGGACTTCTTCAAAATTGAAAGAGTCAGTCGAGAATGATGAAGAATGAGCTTGATGGTGGGGTAAGGACGAACCTTGCGTATCTGGTAGCTGCGACCCACCAGCTTGAGGCATCATCTCGTAGAAATCGGGAACACCCGAAGGTCCAACACCATTAGAGCTCTGTGTGTTCATCTTTGCCCCAGAGGATCGATCCGACGTCTTCTGACCAGACGTAGTCGTCGATGCGCTGTTGTGGTATTCTCCAGGGTGGGAATCTGGTGCCATGTGAGTCTGGCCAGATACTTGCGACTTCTGCGTCTGAGTATAAGGCTGTGTCTGTGTGCCAACGCGGCTTGGAGTCTGGAACTCATGTTGGTTTTGTGTATTGAGATCCTGACTATCCGTCATGTGAGTGTCCTCCTCTGGTCGTGATGGTACAGTCGATCCGTTCGTTTGCGCGTTACTGTTACCACCAAGACTTGTGCCGTTTGACAATGGGCCTGATGGTGGCACTGCTCGTGAGGGTGTGACTGGAGGAATAGCGGACTGGCCAGGAATGGGTTCACCAAGTCTGATAGGCCCAGACTCATCAGTGGTTGTGGAGGGTTGCGCCTCTGGAGCTGCTGCTGTCTCTGCTGTCGGTGCTGACTCCTTGCCTTCGGCAGTTGCCTTTGCTTTCAACTTGGCTTCTCTGTCTTGCTGACGCTTATAAACTGCCTCGCATTCTTGCGCCAAGCCAGGGTGATTGCTGCTGATCACTTCGATATCAACTTCGACATTCGCCTGCATCTCATTGGTCTTTAGTGTTCTTTCAGGGTCTCCATAAGTCCTGGCATCTTTTGCTAGAGTCTTGATGTCGAAAAGGAAGTCCTTTGGTCGGGTGTAGTAACCATTGGACAAGCGCTCCTCAATGGTCTTGAGATCGAGATTATAATACTTGTTACCGCTTTCCACATGTAGAAGAACGGGGTAACCTTTTGAATCCGTAGAGTACTCCCATGGACGTTGTACTCCTTGCTCCTGCTGCTCTTCGGGCGAAAGATCTGTGCCGAAGGTGTTCGGATCACTTTCCACCAACAGGTATGCAAAATACTGTTCGTCAATAATGGGCTTGAAGAATCTTCGATACTGTCGCTTAAGTTGGTCCATGATTGGTTGGATCGCGACCTTTAACTTGTTGAGCGTCAGGCGATCTTGCTTTTTCTGAGCCTTCTCCATGGCAGCCAAGTCTTTGGGGTCTACCACAGGAGTTACTATAGGCGCAGCTTCCAGCTCTGGCAGGGTACGCTTCTTCCGGTTGTCGGGATCAATGATGTCTGTTGGTGACATCCGCACGTACTGAAGCAGATGAGTGAAGAACTCCTCCCGACTTTGCTGGTCTGGGCGCTGGAGGAAGTATTGGTTATTCTTTGAGAAGGGAAATAGATCCTCCATCATTGCGGTATCGAGTTTCTCCTTTTCATCAGCTAGTTCCATAACAGCAAGGAGGAGAATTGGCTCATTGGCACTGATACTCCGTAGTAGAAGCTTGAAAGTCTTGATCGCCTGGGTACCAGCCAATGTATCGTACCAGACATTCACATCCGGGATATAAATGACGCTCGGCTTGTGGCGGCGCACTTCAGTGAAGAGCTGCGTTATAGCAGCCTCTGGAGTCCTAGTCGGGTCCTCGTAGATGGTTGGAAGATCAAAAGATTGAACATGAAGTCCTTCGATCCTGTTGAGGATAGCGGCACCGAGGTATTGTTGACCCATTCCCTGGAGACCATTGATCAGCAGACGGGGTCTGAATACCCTGCCTGTTTCAAACTCTCGAAGTGTGGCTTCGCGTTCAAATCCCTTCTCATCCTCTCGGTCATCAAATTGAGCCTCCTCTAACGCCGTAAGTTTCTTTCTACGGGGGATCAACTCGTCGATGCGCTTCATGACTTCCTCGAGCGGCTTTCGCAATAACGGCTCAATCAACTTGCCAAGAGGCGCAGCCTTTGCTGTGACTGTTCGTTGAGAGGAAGGAACCATCTTGTTGACTGAGATCATGAAATCCTTTGCGAGAACTTTGATGGTGGTAGGATCGATGAGAAGCTTCCTTTCGCTCTGGTAGATCTGAGGATACGTGCCCTGTACAGCATTCAGTGCAGCTTCAGTGCAGAGTGCACGAAGATCTGCACCGCCATAGCCTTTGGTCAAATCGGCCAATTGGTCCTTCATCGAAGGCTTCAAGGGTGGCTCCCAATTCTTTGTGTGAATGTCGATAATTGCACGTCTTCCCGACAGGTTAGGCAGAGGGAAGTAAAACTCGCGATCGAATCGGCCAGGGCGACGAAGGGCCGGATCGACTGAGTCAGGACGATTGGTAGCGCCAATGACAATAACCTGACCACGGCCATCCATACCGTCCATGAGAGCCAAGAGCGTTGCAACAATCGATGCGTGAATTTGCTCTTGCTTGCTCGAGCGCACCGGGGCTAGACCATCGATCTCGTCGAAGAAGATGATACTAGGTTGTGTCTTGCGCGCTTCTTCGAATAGCAAGCGTAGCTGCCTCTCAGCCTCGCCAACCCATTTACTCAGAGCATCAGCACCCTTGCGCATGTAAAACGTAACCTTCTGACCATGAGAACTGACGCTTGAGGCCAGAGCGCGTGCCAACAGCGTTTTACCTGTACCTGGAGGGCCATGGAAGAGCACACCTCGAGGTGGAGTAATCTTGAATCGTTGGAAGACTTCAGGGTACAACAGTGGCAACATGACCATCTCTTTCAGCTTATTGATGTGGTCGTCCAACCCACCAACGCCATCAAAATTGACAGTAGGGTCGACCCCAAGAGGGTCAGAATCAGCAAGTGCCTTTTTGTCCTGGACTTTGCCAAAGTTGGCTGGGCCACCACCGGAGCCGCCACCTGTCGTTTGTTGCGGGTCGGCATTATGAGTTTGAGGGACTCCAAAGCCTGGGGCAGATGCTGCTGTTGGTGTCATGCCAATGGCACCACCAACAGCTCGAGAGGCTTTAGGACCGTCATCATCGCTGCTGTCGGAATCTATGCCTCCTACAGCTCCAGGATTGTTTGGTCCTCCAGCAATGCCGCCACCAAAGGGACCTTGGCTATTGAACAGGCTACGGTAAACAGCGCGACCACCCGCCTTTGGACGAGACCTTCCGGCGGCTGCGGCCGCGGCTCCCTCTTCCTCATCAAACATGGTGTTGAGCTCGGGTCGAATAAGACGATAATCTACAGTGTTTCTGGCGCGGTCTCGCAATTTGGGCGCTGCATCATACGCAAGATCCGAGTCAGGTGGGTTCCTTCTGAGGCGGCGCCGCTTGGTAGTGGTAAGCTCCTCTGCTTCTTCCGCTAGCTCATCGGGGTCGAGTATGGAATCCTGATCGGACGATTCCGAGTTGCGTCTGCTCCTCTGGGATCGTCTCGACTTTGCTCGCGTGCGAGTTGACTTTCGGGGAGATCCAGACTCGCTGTCCTCCGAATATTTGCGTTTGTTCTTGCCGCTATCCGACTCGGACATCTCTTCCTCATCCTTCTCGTCGTCGCCGGCAGGTTCGAAATCACTACTTTCATCTGCGGCAGTCTTTCGCTTGGCAGACTTTCCACGGGACTAATCATGTCAGTTGCTGATTTGGTTGGAGAAGATATGTGAACTCACCCTTAAATTCCTACCAGAACGGGTAATTGGCTCGTCATCATCGCTGTCTTCAGCTGCGGCATCTTGTTGGGACTCCTGGATGACATCCTTCATTTCTTCATCAGATTCATCTTCGTCCTTGTGCGCCTGAGCAGTCGGATCCGGGGACACTTCATGGCTAGCTTCGACTTGAGTATCGCCACCACCAAGGAGTGTGTCTAGCGGGCCCGCATCGTCGTCGTCGTCGTGTTGCACCATTGATGCTTCCTGCGATGCCTCCATGATGATACTATGCTCTGGTGCTGGCGGACCTTTTCCGCCTCTAGTGGTACGAGCAGCTATCATGGGCTCGGGGCTGCGCGTTCCTTGACGAACAACCGTGACGTGCTTGCCAGAGTCTGACAGCGCAACGATGGGCTCTTCGACATCCTGTGAGAGACGGCTGCTTCGGCGCTGGCCTGTGACTTCTGGCGTCCTACCACGCGGTGCTATGGACTTGCTTCCAGTTCGTGCGCGCAGGTGTCTGGCTGGCGTCGGCTGCGACATCTTCAGCTTCACAATGAGCGACTTCTTGCTCTTGCGCTGAGGGACGGGGCTTCCGAGTTCGTCGTGATCGTCCCCTTCGCCTTCGCTGTCGGAGTCTGAATCCTGAATTGCGTCGTCGTCGCTCTCCTCGTACTTTATTTGTTTCTTGGTAGCGCGACGCACACTTCGGCCGGTGCTTGGGTTGATCTCAACCTCGGATTCGGAGCGATCGGTGAAGGAGTCGTCTGAGACTATTTCGTCGTCGTCATCAACGTCAGAGCCTGCGTATGTTCGGCGCGCTCGCTTGGTGCCTCTCTTGTTCGAGCTCGAGGTTGGGCGATGGCGTCGTCGATGGGGAGTGGCCCGTCGCTCAGTAGCGTCGTAGTCAAGATCCTCGGGATCAGACGCGTTGGGGTCGATATCGAACTTCCTTTTCGTGCGATTAGACATGGGAACGGACGAGGTGAAGTCGATCTAACGCGGGTGGGGGGTGAAGGTCGAAACCTCGATGAGCTTCGCGCGCGGTGAAGGAACGGAAGGCAATATCCGCTCTATCCCAAAAGATTCAATATGAGTATCGCATTAGCGGTTCAGATAATGATGCATGCATTTGCGACTGTGGTGAATGGCGTTAGAAGATGCACCTTGTCGATGAAGGGCTGCGCTGCTGTGCCTGCGGCCTGGTCGTATTAGGAGTCAAGACGCGCCGCAACTGATGGCCGGTAGGGGAGTCTAACGCTAGACCACAGTTGCGCACAAGAACACAATCGGTATTAGGAATGAAAGGACGGATGGAGAATCGCAAAGGTGATGCAGAGTATGGTGGGTAGATCGGTGCAGTAGTCGCTGTTTTGAAGTTGGATGTTGCGAATCGCGTGGTCGGGGCGCAACTCAGATGCCAAATGCCAAGCCCAAGCCCTATTCGTCACCGAACATGATACTCTTGTGGCAACCCACGGAAAACGATCTATGCGATGCTTTACAACAACAATAGAATTCGATTCTTACGTCTGCAATTACATTGGGATATCGCTATAAAGGTATGAAACGGCATGCGGGACTGTCAGACGGCAGTTTGGTCCACATTTCGGGAGTCTTCGACCTGTCCTGCAACGGCAATTCCACACGACAAAAGTGTTGTATTCTTATACAATCGAATGTCGGTGGATCTGCAGGAACAGCCCTTGCGGCTTAAAAGCTAAAAGGATCTTTGGGGTGCACGTCACGTCGCCGCCGTCCCCATGGTGTGCCCTGGCTGTTGTGGGGAAGAAGGGACAACGCACGTGCGCCAGGATCATCTCTCGAGGTCCCTTTTCTCCCTTCGACTCCGTACCGCCATGGGAATTCCCAATCTCACAACGAAATGAGGTTTTCGATCTGACCGTGTTCTTTCTAGAAATCAATTCCAAAATTGTTTCGCACCAGCTTTCGGAGGATATTGACCGACAGGTAGGAATGTAATCGCCATGTACATCGTTGTCAGACAGGTAGCCCCCCTCTACTACGTATGATCTTATCTATCATTATGTGCATATTTCAACGTGGTTGTTTGGATATTGCCTATCTCTCATCCGTTCCTTTGTGTGGGGGTGAGTTCTCAGAGGTTAGGTAGACATGGTGTTGCACTTGATCAGACCATCATCCTACAGTAGAATAAGCATCTGCACCGAGTCTTGCATGTACAAGATGGCGCTCTTCATGGAGGAGAATAAGTTCAAAATATTCTTGGGGATTTTCCCTATCATAAAAACTGTTGCGATACATGTTGAGCAGCCATGAGCTAAAATCATGATAGAGCGGTTATTTCGTGTTGTTGGACTCCGTAGTAGTTCATGCCAAGTTCCCCGTTCGGGCATGCCACGAGCCTCCAATCGCCACACTCGAACTCTACTACTCGCAATCCACAGCATTGAGCAACTTTGTAGGCAAGGATCACCAACATTTCAATAGTGGTGCAATCAAGAGATATTTATAGGAACTTGCCATGTCTTCATATCTGGGCACTGAAATACAATATCGTACACTATCTTCATAATCATCTAGTGAAGGCTCGACCGACCACTAACAGAAACTATACATATGCTGTACAGGACTTGAATAATACAGTGCCTTTGACTAGTTTACTAGCTTCTTAATATAAATCTTGAGCTTTTCAAGAGCTTTCATTGGTATAGAAAGATCGTTCCGACCAGCTCGGTGCGTTAGTTGTGTATCTCAAACATCAAGTTCCCTCATTCCTCCGGCACCAAACGATCAAGAGCTGTAGCATGTTAGACGAGTAGCAACAGCGTTACGTGGCTAGAAACATACCTTTGCCATCCTCTAGCAAATAACCAGTGCAATCAATTTTCCACTTGCGATCAAAGGCCTCAATATATACGATTCCAAATCGGAGCACGGCGAACTTGAATCTTAGGAAGAACGACGTCCACTTCTGCTCCAGAAAACGCGCACTTATCTCCCACATGCGAGGAATGATGAACATTCCCTCCAATCCGTCTGTTATGCTTTGCTTTCGCGCTCGCTGCGCTTCCTGCAGTTCCCGACTGACAGGGTATGTCTTCTGATCCAAGGTGACTTCTCCGAAGGGAGACACGATAACCTGGTCCTTGAAGAAAGGCAGTATTCTCGCTCTTATGCGCAATTGAACTGGTCCTCCGAGCGTTCCGGGTATAACTTCAATGGAGCGACATCGAGATACCGGAGAGGAGAAAATGTATGCTGCGATACCAAGCATAATGAATGAGACCACGAAATAAGTCGGTTGAACGAAGAATGGAAGGTCTCTTGGCAATTCATTTCCCCATCTCAGTGTGAAAAGGCCGGCGCCGACCAAACTGCATGCAAAGGCATAAACTCCAAATGTGTATAATGTGCGATTCTCTGCGCGATAGAGCAGCACGGGTTGCCGAGTCTGTTGTACGGCTCGTAGCACGGGATCGGATATTACGAATCGATTAGTCGGCGACGCTCTCGCCTGAAATCTGCCAGTTGCTTTGACATATTGGCGGATAGTCGGAGGGGTGAAGAGTCGAGCGCCGGCGCGTGCTTGTGCGAATTGAGGACGAACAGAAAATATGGCGATGCGGATGGAACAAGGTAATCGGAAGGCATGCTTGCCTGCGAAACAGGCGAAGCCTCGAGGAAGAGCGGACATCCTGAATAATTAATATCCCGAATATCAGAAGCTTAATTGCATAGCATACCTTTCTAAGCGTCAGATCAGATCGCTGCCCTAGATGTGGAGTGACCCTCTTGGGAAGATGATGTTCGACGTTCCGGTCCCTCGAAAGTTCGCCGGAAGTGGTGGCCCAAGCGTCTCCGAAGCGCGAAGCTCGCCCAACAAGCTCACAACTTCTTCAACAATCTGTACCCGTCGCTCTGACTACGTCCAGATTCCACGACCGTTTATTTCGAGTCAGAAATCTCTCGATGGCTTCAATTGCTGCAGCATGTAGGCTATCGGCACGAGCTGCATCGCAGCAGTTGCGGAATCATGGTGCCCGAAGAGGTAAGTTGTTGAGATGATTACACCCGACTTTTCATCAATAATGACAATCATGTAGCATTCCACGCCGGACAGGCCTCAATGGCCGCACAGAACTTCAATATGCCGGCGCTTTCTCCAACCATGACCGAGGGCAACATTGCGACCTGGAAGGTGAAGGAAGGTACGAATCGGAGATGGGAGTAAGACGATATCGGAGAGACACAGCGCTGATATTTCGCAGGCGATTCTTTCGTTGCCGGAGATGTTCTGCTTGAGATTGAGACGGACAAAGCACAGATGGATGTAGAAGCACAAGATGACGGAGTACTGGCCAAGATCATTGTATGTGGAAGTAACGGTCCATTCACAGGAGAGCAATGGCTAACGCATATCACAGCAAGGAGATGGATCTAAAGCGGTCCAGGTTGGAAGCAGAATAGCAGTCACAGCAGACCCCGGCGATGATCTCAGTTCCCTCGAAATTCCTGCCGAAGACACCTCCGCGCCCAAGAAAGATGCTCCCAAGGAGGCACCGAAGCAGGAATCGCAGTCTGCGCCCAAGCAGGAGACCACCTCCAAGCCCGCACAGTCATCCTCTTCGACTGGTGCTAGCAAGTCCGGAGGCAAGGCTCAAAAGCAGACCTACCCACTTTACCCCTCCGTCCAACATTTGCTGAAGGAGAATGGTCTTCCAAAGGAAGAGGCCGACAAGATTCCCGCGACTGGACCAAATGGGCGACTTCTCAAGGGTGACGTGCTAGCCTACCTCGGCCGTATCGAGGGCAACTATGCTTCTGAATCTGCGAAGAGGATAGGAAAGCTGGCCCACCTCGATCTCTCGAACATCAAGGTCGCTGCACCCAAGGAGACTCCAGCTAAGAAACCCGCTGCTGCATTGGAGGAAACTCTTCCGATCGAGGAAATTACCGTAGAACTTGCGCTACCAATCTCATTCAAGGCTGTCGTCGAGACCCAGAAGCGTGTCCAGGAGTCCATTGGTGTCTTCCTGCCCATCTCTACCTTCATTGCCCGAGCAGCAGAGCTAGCCAACGAGGACCTACCCAAGTCCAAGACTGCTAAGCCTTCTGCAGATGAGCTTTTCAATGCTGTTCTAGGCTTGGACAAGGTGGCTGGAAAGAAGGCTTCGCGGGGTCATTTTATACCACAGGTCACTTCTCTGGCGCCCACTACGCTGGGTCCAGCCAGAATCACTTCGGTCAAGCAACCAGACATCTTCGACATTCTCGGAGGAAAGAAGCCTGCCGCCCGCCCGGCCCCCGCTCGCCTGGTCGGTGGAGCGGAGAGGGTCGTAGGACCCGTGAATGTCTTCAGTATCAATGTCCCCAAGGGAGACGAGAAGAGAGGTCAGATCTTTCTCCAACGCGTGAAGAGTGTATTGGAGGCAGAGCCTGGACGATTGGTAGTTTAGAAAGCGCGGCATTACTATCTTGTAGACTTTGTATATCATCGCATGTTCACCACAATTAGAATGAGGACGCAAAAGGGATCTAGCGTTCGTAATCATGTCCCTGAAAATCCCGAGCCCACCTGATCGGAGTGAGAGTTCCGAGCGCACGTAAGGATCATCATCACGCGATGCTGCCCACTCGATGGACTTCCGCGCGAATATCATTAGGAAGCTACCTTAGTTATGGGCGGCGAAGTATGCACAAATGGCAGAGTGGGCATAGTGCGGCTTCGTCCGAAGAGTGCGGCTCCGCTCAAAATGGAAATACAACGCGGGCTGCACTCTGGCTGGCAACTAGACGGCAACGTCCGAAACGCCGGAGGCGCCGTGGATTTCCCATCGGAGGGGCTGGAAGAGGGGACGGGGAAGCTGTCACTCTTATTAGGTCCGGTTGACGGGAGCTTGTCCTGCCTCGCCTCGTGGTTCAGGGACTGGGAGATCGGATTTATTTGTGTATGTAGATCGCTCTCAGCCTCAATAGTGATACGCTGGACTGAAAGAGACGTGAGCGCAGCGCCGTGGGCAGTAGGGACCAGGTCTGTGGCTCAAATCGAACACTTTGGAAGGCAATCTATCCCCACGCCATGGCACTTCTGGCGAGGACCTGCAGGCCGATCACGACAGGCGGTGTGGGTAAGTCACGAAGGGAGAGAGAGGTGTGGGAAGGGAGAAAGGAAGAGAGGGGGGGTTTTTCCTTTTGCCATTACATTACACACCAAGAACAACAAATAACGGCAGAGAAAAAATTGACGCATCACCTGCGTGACCGTGTGTGCCAAAATGTCCTGAGAATTTAATGACAACACCAGCGGAAACGAGACAAAGGGGGCGACAAAGCAAAAAAGTCTGATCAAATGGCATATATAATGAAATGATCGTGATGACAATTGCCTGGTGGCCATGATCGATTGTGCTGGTTCCTTCTGTCTGTGTCTCTCTCTTTGACATGCTGGTGTAGTTACTCCATAGTAATAGTAGCAACTCTCCACGCCCCCCCCCCCGGAGCGCGCGTGGGCGCTAATCGATAGCGGTTTCCCATTTCAATATTTTTGTCTGAGCTCCTTCCGAGCTCGCAACGTTAAGTCCATCAACCCTCACCACCCGCCATCCTTGAGCTTCACTACTCCACAAACACTCCTCAACCCCAAATTTCGACTTCTCCGGGTTTCACGCCTGCAATTGTCATCTCAAAAGTTGCAGAGCCACCTCCAATCTCCCTCACCATGGCGACGGTAAAGGAACAGGTGGGTGAGGTGCTCCTGGGGACTACCGAGGAACCCCAGTTGTCACACCTCACTCGCGCCTCCTTCATGAAGGTTGCGAAGAAGGACGAGGCCTCTGGGGAACACTATCTCGGTGAAGAAGAATTCATCGACGCGGTTGCGCCTGAGAGCGAAGACTACGTAAGTAAAATCCCTTGTGCAACGTGTCGAGTCATACCATGCCAACATCATTTTTCCTCTCTCAGCACAAAATAAAACGTTACCAATATGGCATTCTCTTCCAAGTTGCCGACCGCGGCAGGAAGGGCAAGGTCACGCTGCAAGATTGGGCCGTCTTCCAGAACTTGTTGGCGAAGCCCGACGCCGAGTACGAAGTCATTTTCCGCTTCTTCGATAGAAACCGGACGGGCTATATCAACTTTGAAGACTTCTTCGAGGTTTGGAAGGCACACAAGGGGGAGGAAAGTCTGCCTTTCAACTGGAATGGCGAGTGGGCGACGCTTTACATTGGGTCTAAAGATAGGAGACATGCTATGACCTATCCTCAGTTTGCTCAGATGCTTCGAGGACTCCAGGGAGAGCGAGTGCGTCAGGCATTCCTACATTTCGACAAGAACAAGGACGGATATATCGAGCCTGAGGACTTCCAGAGGATCATCAAGGATACCGCCAGCCACAAGCTCTCCGACTATCTCCTCGATAACCTTGCTACTCTCTGCAACATTTCGGCCGGAAGCAAGATCTCTTATGCAAACGTACGCGCTTTCCAGAACATGATCCAGCAGATGGACATGGTAGAGCTCATCATTCGAAACGCGACTACCAAGAGCTCCGATGGAAAGATCACCCGCACAGATTTCCTCAACGAAGCGGCCAGGATAAGCCGATTCAACCTCTACACGCCCATGGAGGCAGATATCCTCTTCCATTTCGCTGGACTCGACGAGCCATCGGGCAGGTTGGGCCTCAAGGACTTCGCACGAGTTCTTGATCCATCGTGGCACACCGCATATTCCATTGGCGCTGAGGCGATAGCAGATGCCGGTCAAAAAGCCTTCGCCACCAGCAAGACTCTTCTTCACGACATTCTGGAGTCCGTTCATCATTTTGCGCTTGGTAGTTTGGCTGGTGCTTTTGGTGCATTCATGGTCTATCCCATTGATCTTGTGAAGACAAGAATGCAAAACCAAAGATCTGCTAGTGGAGTCGGTCAGCTCATGTACAAGAACTCTCTCGATTGCGCGAAGAAGGTGATCAAGAACGAGGGTTTCAAGGGACTCTATTCGGGTGTCCTTCCTCAATTGGTTGGTGTAGCGCCGGAGAAGGCCATCAAATTGACGGTGAACGACTTGGTTCGAGGCAAATTCACAGATAAGAATACTGGCAACATCTGGGTGGGATGGGAGTTGCTTGCAGGTGGTTCCGCCGGTGCCTGCCAAGTGGTAAATATGACCCCACGACCAGTGGAATCCGAAAAAAACGATGGTATCTAACACAAGATAGGTTTTCACCAATCCACTCGAGATTGTCAAGATTCGATTGCAAGTTCAGGGCGAGGTTGCGAAGAACGTTGAGGGCACACCCAAGCGCTCAGCCATGTGGATCGTCCGCAATCTGGGTTTGGTCGGTCTATACAAGGGAGCCAGTGCCTGTCTGTTGCGTGACGGTAAGCTTTGTGTCGAGATTGGTCGATTGCACAGGACTGACAGCATGCAGTGCCCTTCTCAGCAATTTACTTCCCTGCCTACAGCCACTTGAAGCGAGACTTCTTCGGCGAAAGCCCTACGAAACAGCTTGGCGTCGTACAGATGCTTACGGCTGGTGCGATAGCGGGTATGCCCGCTGCATATTTCACGACACCGTGCGATGTCATCAAGACGCGATTACAGGTGGAGGCACGGAAGGGCGAGGCAACGTATACGGGCCTTCGACATGCAGCGAAGACGATCTATCAACAAGAGGGGTTCAAGGCGTTCTTCAAAGGCGGGCCTGCCCGCATTATGCGATCGTCACCCCAATTCGGTTTCACACTGGCCGGATATGAGGTGCTGCAGCGGACGTTCCCCATGCCGGGCCATGCTGACGAGGATGGCCCTCGCGGCCACGTCGAACCCGGGGTAGGACTCGCGGAAGCCAAGGCACCATTGCCGTATCTGCGCAGCCGGAACGCACTGAAGGTGATTCTCGATCTTGACGAGAACTTTGGTCGACCCAAGCTTCCGCCTGGGCAAGTGTTCACCGGGATCCCAGGATTTGGCGGAAAGTCACAACAGGCCTGAGGAGCTTGCGCACGTACCAGTGTGCAAGGGAGACTCCAGTGCTGGGACTACTAATGAAGACTGGAGGTCTCGTTGCCAGAGATACTGCTGGGGGAGGGGGATGGGCCATGGCAAGTGAGGGAGGCTTGCAGGCTCGGGTAAACCAAAAGGTATTGGATGGAGGCTTTGCATAGAGTGGCTAGCGAGTCGGCGCGATTCTGGAATATCGGCCAATGGGTTTTGCTTTTTGCATTCGTGCTGCCCCGCAAATGGACGTTTGCTCGCGTCCTCACTCAGCCGCACGGTGGGGGTTCCGGTGAGCCACGATATTCCCTTCCTGGGGTGGTGGGCTCGCATCGAACATACATGGCGGGCGGCCTGTTTGCCATGACACGGTGCCATTTTGTTTCCTTTTTCTTTGCTTCCTTTTTTTTCTTTTCACTTCTTCTTCTGCTTCTACTTCCTACTGATTGTACGTCATGCCCGGAACCGAGCGAATTGTAGACAACTAGACGTGTCGACGGGGAGGGGAAAGGCAAAATGTAAGATAGACGTGGTGGAAGGATGGAAGGATCATGACGGTGGCGATGACCTGACCCAATCAACTGTGGTGGGCGCAGCGACCTCGTACACACGCACCCACTCACGCACACGGGTACTGGTGTACAGGGCGCGGAGCAAGGCGAAAGGGCAGAGTAGGGCAAGATAATGAGACGTTGGACGAGACATTTGGTTGAGACTTGGGCGGGATGAATGCAGCATGCGATGCGTATGCGATGTGAGGGCGTAATATGTATGCAGATGCGCACATGTGCAGTCACCAGTGTGTCTCTCTCTGCTTACAGGTTTTTGTTTGCCAGAAGCCCGCGCAGGCATATGGGAGGCCTGGTAACGTGTGGGTAACAGGAAGGGAAGGGAAAATACAATACATAGTCTGTACGTAGCATACACAAATTACGAACCACACACACATGCAAAACATAAAACGGGAAAAAAGCGTTGTCATTCAATTATCACTATTACTCCGTACGAATTTCCCAAAGTAGGCGTGGGCGTTTGCATTGGCCGGTCAGGTGAGGCCCCAAACGAGGCGAGACGAGGCGAGGTGAGGTGAGGCAAGGCGAGTACCTAGCAGAGACGGGGAAACGAACAACAGTGGTTCGGAGTATCTTTGAGCGTGCGTAGTTACTCATCAACAACAATCGGAATTCCCTTTCTTGAGGCCCTTTGGAAGTCCCAGAATCCTCTCGCTCTTCGCTTTTCTCAATTCCCGTCAATTGCTTGCTACAAACGAGTAGAAGTACTCCGTAGATGTTCAACATCACACAGTCAGTCGGGAGGAGATGTGAGTATCTCCTCGGTTATGTGTTTGTATACTTCGTGCACAACCCGGGATATTCCCAATTTTCCGGAACGGGATCATCTTAGGACCACGAAAAGCCTCACAAAAGTGCAACACGTAGTCAGTTACCTACCTAGGTAGACAAACGGTTTCCTACGATATCCTGTCCTTTGGCTCGGTCCGAGACATGGCAATCGAACACACTTACTTTCGTCATGACTAGTTACTATGTGAAGAAAAACTTTCCCCCCTCGGGGCACTGTAGTCCGCACGCTCGCGATAGTTTGGAAGTACCTAGGTAGACACCAAAAACCCCAAAAATACCTACCTACCTACCTACCCACCGGATACTTTTAAGGTTTGTAGTTAGCACAGTGTGTGCTCCGTACTGAAAAAAAAAAAAAAAAAACCGTGACCCGTGGGTGGGTGGGTGCAACCAGATCTGTCCGTCTTGACTGTCGCGTGGCCGTGGTACCTGTGCCCTGCGTGCCCTGTGCTAAAATTCCCCCATTGTTCCCCCCATTTTCCTCGTCCCATGCCCATGCCATGCCATGCCACCGGGAAAAGGATAAATTTCGGGAATGGGGACCGACTATTTGCTTGAGCTATGTGGCTTAGTGTTTTTAGCTAGAGGGAAGAGTAGGAGAGGCTAAGGGGGGGGGATAGGTGTATACGGTCTATTAAGTAATTAATTTGATATGTGAATTTTTGGATGTGAGGCTAAGGGAGTAATTACTGGAGAAAATAAGTCATGATGGTATGGGGAGGGGGCGGGGCGTGTGTCATGATGCAAAGATGCGTAGGTGGAGAGCAGATGGGTTTGTTTCTTTTTTCTTGGTGTCGTACGGGGGAGATCGGGAGGGTGAGGGTGAGGGTGAGGGTGAAGGTTTGGGATATGTACGTTTGTTTTCTTGGTGATGGGGAAGACGATTGGAGATGTTTGGAGTGCTTGATTGTTCTTTAATTTTTTGTGAGTTGAGTTGGATTGAATTGAATTGAATTGAGATGTAAAGTGGGACGGTTTTTCCGGGGTTAGTATGATTATCTGATGATGGGTTACTGGAGAGGAAGTCGGAACGAAGACGATTGAGATGAGTTAGTGAGTCCGTAGAGTGAAAAATACAATAGTGGAGTCCACTTGATTGTCGTCTGCGGGGAAAAGCGCAAGGCAAACGGAAGAAGAGGAGGAACAAGAAAGCCCGAGAGTATCAACGTCCATTGACTACGAGTGGTTACTTTGGCTGTGGCACCGGTGACTGGTGAATGGTGAATGGTGATGGACAGGCGAGGGCCCAGGCCAGGCCAACCGCCAGAACGGGTTTGCTTTTGGTGCCTCGGAGACGCTAACCCTGAACGACGTTAGTAACCCCTTCCCACCTCCAGTGACTCCACAAGCTAGACAATTGGGAAGCGGGGAGGGGAAGACGACTTACTTCTCGGAGAAGAGGCTCAATAGTATACGACCCTACGGAGTACTAGAAGTACTGAGGAGGGTTACAGGGTGCTGGGTAAGTAATTAACTATTGCCGGTACCTACCCGGGCAGATTTATTCACAAGCCATCACTGTCTGTCCGGCTGCGTTCCATTCCCCCACCTCATCCGAACAGTACCTATCTTCAATAAGTATCAGTAATAAGTCCAGCCCAGGTGTGAGCAGAAGAATACGGCTTTTAATCATTAGAAGAGGATGATGTTACCTCGTAGTTTGTTGGTTTTGGCGGGGGATTGGAATTCCACCGGCCGCTTAATTCCTATTTACCATGAATACGGAGCCTCTACGTAGGGAAGTCCAGGGACTAGGTACCGCCGTTACGAGGCTACGATACCTGCTGGCTACTGGCTACTGGCTACTGGCTACTGGCTACTGGCTACTGGCTACTGGCTGGTGGTTAGTTACTCCGTCTCCGTATTCTATTCTACTGTCTACAGTATGTCCTGCAAGTTACCCCATCGCAGTCATTCTTACCGCTTTGCCGCCTGCCGCTTGCTATTACCCTTTCCGTTCCTGTTTGCCATTCCATTGACATTGACATTGACATTGACAACGTTCACAAAGTATTCCTCCCAGCCGTTTGTTCACAATAATTATTCCATTCAACTGTGGCTACTTTGTACTGTGTATGTAGTAAACTGTGAGTAACCTGGTGATCCGTTCCTACAGGGTAGTCTGTCGCTAAACATCTGACTGGAATCATTGTTAATATTGGTACTGTATGGAGTACCTAGGTAGGTAGTTAACTAATGAGTTACTTGGGATGGGTAGTTAGTGAGTAGCCATTCCCAGCCCCCGGTAATTGATGATGGTGGTGGTGGTGGTGGTGGTGGTTTAGCTGAAGTTACCACCAATCCGCTGGTGTGAGCTCCTCCGCCTCGTCATCTTGCCTTTCCTGTTCGTCCCAGTTTGTCCATCTCGCCCGTCCTCGTCCTGGTTGGATAGGTATTGTGATGACCTAGACGGCGTACCTCGTAGTGACGATATTCCAGGAGAGCCGCATGCTCAATGATGATTTTCCTTACCGTCCCTTTCCTTCCTTTTCCCACCTACCTCATCCTCCACCAATCCCATCTCCTTCCGTTCCCATTTTTCCCTTCCTGTCCCTTCTTTTCCCACCCGCTTCGCTTTGCTTTGCTTCGCTTTTGCTCGGTTGGATAGAGGGCTACGGGTAGAAAGGCGGCCCTGTCCTGCCCTGTCCTGCCCTCCTTCCTTTCTACGAATTCCTTCCGGCTAACTACCTGTTCTACCTACTCGTACTATTTACTACTTACTACTACCAATCCTAATCTGACTCTGACTGGCTGCGGCGGCGCTTGCCCTCTTGATCTTGCTCTTGCCCTTGTAATTGCCCTTGCCCTTACCACTACCCCATTGTAGCTTCCCTTCCTCTCTTTACTCTACTCTACTCTTACTCTACCCTATTCTTACCCTACTCTTACTCTTACTCTTACTCTTACTCTTACTCTTACTCTACTCTACTCTATTCCGTGCTGTGCCCTTTCCCTTTCCCTCTCCCCTTCCCGTTTCCATCCCGCTTCACATTGCCAACCGCTGTACTGCGCCTCCCTCTCTCTCTCTCTCTCTCTCTCTACTCGCTCTCTCTACCTCCTCTCACAAAAGATCCGACCAATAATACATCTTATGTAGCTGGAGGATACGAGCTTCCTCTCTCTACTACTTACCATCTACTCTGACTACCTAACTACCTACCTAATTTCTTCCGCTTTTCATACTAACTCTCCTTCCCCCGTCTTCTTCTTCATCATCATCATCCTGATCATCATCGACTCCATCTTCCGCACACACTCTACATCTTTCTCCTCTACCCCGGCTTACTCGTATCGTATGCACTGCTTTCCACTGCTCTTCTGTCCAAGCCTCGTACATTCCTACCTGCCTGCCTTCCCACCCCAAGAGAGCCCCGCTGCCGCTGCCGCTCCTCCTTCCATCAACGATCCTCCCCTTTCGGCCTTCTTCATCGACTCATCATCGCCCTGACTGTCGCTCGCTGTTCATCATAAGAAGAATTCCATTGGCGCACGGTCTCGCAATCTCGATCGTTTTGCCCATGCTACAGATTGCCGTTCCCATCTCCGTGGTTGACATATGTGAGATCGGCAACCTTCTCCACCGCCTTGAGGCTGAAAGGTAACAGTCGCACCCTCGGTACGTGAACCCACCCACCCTCGCAGAGCCGCGCCCATCCTTCCACCCCATCATCGGATTTCTTCCTCTCTCTCGTTCTTTTTTTTTCATTATTTTCTGTTGCACGCACCCATCGCCGTCTCTCAATTGTCTCCGTCCGGACGTTGCATCTTGCCTCGCATCTCGTTCAGGACGCAGCTGCAAGCTATAATCGTTACCTTCCTGTCGGTGCGCTTTCGTCTGGGGTTACATGGGCCGGCCGGTGTCACGGGCTGGCGTCTCGGACCATCGCCGCGCACTTCCCCACACAATGCTTTGGTCTCCGGACCAGATATATTCAGTCTTGTTTCCGTTTCTGTTTTTTCCAATCAATAAAGACCAACCCCCATTGCCATGTCTCGAGTATGCATCTTCATTCATTTATCCTCGTCAATTCCGGCGTGCTAAACATTTGTTCACTAAACGGGCCAATCTCGTCCATTCACTTTGCTGATACTTGCTAGGTCCTACCAACGCCTCGAAACATCTTACTCATTTTGCTTCTTTACTTCCGGCCTCTAGCCACGCTCTGAACTCGCGAGTCGCGTGGATATAGATGCTGATGCATCTCTCGAGCCATTCGGCCCTTCTTACCCCGTTGCATCTTTAATTGAGGCTGTTCTCTCAAGCCTCTCCCCCAGTGACGAATGTCACAAATCTATCAAGAATACGACGCAGCCCCACGATCTCCCGGCCTGGAACCCTTTAATCCCAAGTGTGAACCTTGGACTCAGCCTCTTCCGGAAATCACGACCACAATTGTAATCTCATCAAACGACAACGTCAGTTCCCCATCCTCACGAAAAAGACGTGGGAGGTCTAACCGACGAAGAAAGACCCAAGCCAGCTTGAGCGATACGGTGCTTCTCCGCTACCTGGGCCCGAACAACCCTGAAGTCGCTCAAATAGCATCAGAAGATCCCCTCGACGACAATTCTGGTCCCGAATCAGAGGACGAAAGCGACGAAAGCGACGGGGAAGCGATGCTTGAATCCAGCACAACGCTCCCCGCCACGTTAGAACCATCGGCGCATGCTCGAAGTACCCACGAAGTATCCGCCCTACAGGCTACCGCCCAGAAAGCTCTCGAAGACTCCAATGGATTTGCGCAATCTGTGCCTACGAAAGATGCCACGAGCAATCATCGAGATTCGGTCGTGAGCATAGACGCCGGTTCTCTGCGCTCTCTTCCCCCGCTAGATGCTTCGGCCGCACCAGGCCTGACGAATGGAGCACTCCCCGGCCTTGACAAGCCAGTTCCAGGACGAAATTCTATCAGTGCTTTGGCTGAAAATTCTCTGCCTCTCCCCACCCGAGAGCGCAATGGGTCGATCGCCAACAACTTTGCCCGAGGCCAATCCCCTGGCGCTTCCCCTCATCTTAGGAAATTGAGTATACCATCCTCTAGAGCCCTTCCCAGTCACACACTACCTGCGTTGCAGCCGCCACATTCTCCTCTACAAGATTCGGCGAATTCGCCCAACCGGGAACGTCGCTTGCCATCCATAAAACACATCAATGACATCGCAGATACCGTGATAAGTGAACGACAAGAACAGGGCAGGTCGAACAGCCTTGCCCACCGCCAATCGGTATCGTCGTCGAACCAGTCACCGACGACCCGGCATCTCTCGATCAGTTCCCTTTCCCCAGCCGCGACACTCCCTCCTTTGAACGCCACATCACCCATCAGCGCTGCAAGTGAGACTACGTCTAAGGATCTATTCCTGCGGACCGGTGGATCACAAACCGGGCTCTTCAGCCCTCGTAGACCTTCGCAAGCATCAGATCTGCAATCGAACCACGAGTACCAGAGTTCAGATGGCCTGAGTCCAAGTTCCCAGCCAACACCAATCGAGACCAGAGTCCATCGTATGAGCATTGATAGCACACTGACAACTCGACAATTACCCCCATTTGGTGGACCGATCATACAACATGTCCCACCCCACGGAACTAGTGGATACAAGTGTGATTACCCTGGATGCACTGCCCAGTCTTTCCAAACACAGTATCTGTTGAAGTGAGTTGATCTCTATACTGATGGCTTCTCGGCGTGGCTTTGATTTACCTACGGAATGCTAATGCTTCGACAGCTCACATGCAAATGTTCATTCTCAGAGTCGTCCGCACTACTGTCCAGTTCAAGGCTGCTTGCGTGCCGAGGGAGGCAAGGGTTTCAAACGGAAAAATGAGATGATACGTCACGGTCTAGTACATGCATCGCCTGGTTACGTCTGTCCCTTTTGTCCTGATCGAGAACATAAATACCCAAGGCCCGATAATCTGCAAAGGTGAGTTTATCCGCTCTGTTTACTCGTGGGATCTCGTGTGTTAATAAACAATTCTAGGCACGTGCGTGTTCATCATGTCGACAAACACAAGGATGATGAATTATTAAGAGAGGTTCTTTCACAACGTCCAGAGGGTGGACCTCGAGGAAGGAGAAGACGGGTAGGCCTCCATGAATCTTTGTCATTTTGCTGCGTCTAACCCTCATATAGACTTCTTCGTAATCCAGAGGTGCCCAGTGCTCTCACAAAAACTTTTACCTTCACACAACCAGCAACCTTTAGTTGCGTTAGGGATATTCAACGGCGTTATTGGGCACACGATACGTAGGCCTGTGTACCCTGGGGGCACGACCCTGGTGTTCGACCCTGTCTACGTATTGACTGGCGTCGATCAGCCGAACGGCATTGCTAATGAAACCGAGTTCTGGCTGCCATTCGTCTACGTTTTATTCTTCACCAGTCCCCACGGGGCTTTTATCACGAATCTCGGTTTCATTCTTCACATGAGTCATTACTTTAGGACTCCTACTGTCACTACTTTACTACGGTTCGGCTTGCGCTTCTCTCTGCGGTGTACGAGGGCGCTGGGCTGCTATCAGGGAGGCACTCATACGCTTTCCTACTTCATGCTCCACCTGGACGCTGTCGAGCTTTTGTTCCGCTTCCTGTCTTTCTTGTACTGCTCCACTGCTTGATTCTTTTCTGCCAGTGTACGTTATTTTATGGAACCGGGTAACGCCCCCCCCTAACAGAGGGGGGCAGGGAGGATTTTGTGTCGTCATCCAGTATCTGGATCTTTTCGGTTTTCGATTTTCGTCTCATGCATTGCCTGGCCAAAGCCTGGCCCCATTTCGTTATTACTAGCTATCTCGCGGGGACGAATTTGCGTCCACGTCTCTACAGAGCCAGCCCGTGTTCGGATTTTGTTTCATCATCATCATCATCATTATCATCCGAAAGGAGAAAGTCAATTGTTGACAAGAGGAAAAAAAATTCAATAACATTCTTCCTTTTCAATTGTGCCGAGAAGAACAATCTAAAAGGTGTTATCATTATATTGGTATGAGCGACATTCGTATGTACTGGCGTGGCATAGCCTTGTTGTGCGACATTCGTTGCATTCGGTAGAAATAACATTTGGTATTATCAAGACAGAAATTAATTCGACTTTTTCTTGACAGCTCGCTTCAGCCTTACGACGTTAGACGTTAAACGTTATCATGTAATAAAAGTAAAGAAAACAGCATTCGTGTAACCAGTCCTCCTCCCCCACCCTCCTCTCGATGCTTCAATGTCTTCATAGTCCCTCCCCCCTTCTTCCTCTTCCTCTTCCCCTTGTTCGTGATAGAAGACAGAGAGAGAATGTATGACAGCATATCCATCCACTCCACCAGCCATCTTCTTCCATCTCCACTCCCTTTTTTCGAGGAGGGGGCGGTGTGGGTGTGTGTGTGTTGCCTTCTTGTTTCATTGCTTTTTTTTTGTTTGAGCGTTGAGGGGGTTGTTGGGATGGGATGGGATGGGAGGCGCGACATGGGTGGTGTGGGGTAGGTTTGTTTGCTTTTTTTTTCTCCCTCAGGGATGGGGTGGGAGGTTTTTGGTTCTGGGATCGGGTGTGTGTATGCAGCATGAAGATAATGACGGGAGGGAGGGTGTTGCGAGGGCATTTGGGGAGGGAGGGGTGGTACACGTTGTGTGGTGGGATGTGAGATGAACAGGGTGCGTTGCAGGTCGTTGCGTTGCAGGTAGGTAGGTAGGCGTTTCGATGGGGGGTTTGTATGGGACTTGGACTGGGACTGGGACTGTGGTAGGACGGTGTGTGTGTGTTTGTGTGTGTGTGTGTAGTTACACGGTTTCACGAAAGAGGATGTTGGTGTTGGTGTTGGTAGGTAGTGGGGGAGTAGGGCTGGGCTGCTTGGGGGATGTCATCTAGTTGTCTTTTTTTTGCCCTGTTCCTTTTGCGTCTTGTGTGTTTGTATGAGATTGGCCGTAGGGTGGTGGTGGTGGTGGGTGTGAGTTGGTTCACACTACGATGGGGCACCTCACGATGATGTAGAGCTGGATGGAAAGGTCTAACTAGAAGAGACATCACAGACATGACATGTTCAGCAAGGACGTGTGGGCTTTTTGTTTTGGAAAAGTTTTAATGAAATCGTTCATGAAGAAGTTTGTGTCTGACATTTTTTGTTTTGCATTCGCACGCACACACACACACACACACACACATGGAAGGCGGTCCCAAAAATGCACTACTCCACGCCGTTGAAGGAACCCGGATATGCTAGTTTATAAAGACCCATTTCTCCTCTTCTACCTTGCCTCAGAAAGAAGAACAAAAACCTCCTAATACCTCTTACCCTCGCGGAGGACGTCGCTGTACTCCTCCAGAGGAGACTTGGAGAGCTTGGTCTCCTTCCACAGGTTGGGGGTGAGGAAGCCGTAGGTGTTGGCGACGGCGACGAAGGTGGCCTTGAGGGTGTTCTCGAGGGTCTTGGTGGAGCCCGCGGAGGCGGTGTATGCGTCGGACACACCAGCGAGCTGGAGGAGACGCTTGACGGCGGGGGAGGCGACGAGGCCAGTACCGCGGGGCGCGGGGATGAGGCGGACGGTGACGGAACCGCACTTTCCGCTCTCCTTGGTGGGGAGGGAGTGAGGCTCTCCGAGGTTGGTGCCCCAGTAGCCTCTTCGGATGGGCACGACGCTGAGCTTGGCGATGATGATGGCGGCGCGGATGGCGGTAGCGACTTCCTTGGAGGTCTTGATGCCGAGACCGACGTGGCCCTCGGAGTCACCGATGACGACGATGGCCTTGAAGCGGGTTCGCTGTCCGGCACGGGTCTGCTTCTGGACGGGCTTGATCTTCATGACCTCGTCCTTGAGCTTGGGGAGGAAGAAGTCGACGATCTGGTACTCCTTGATGGGGAGAGAGTGGAGGTAGCTGTTGGGTGGTTCCGTCAGTACTCATCTTTCAATATGGTTGTTTTTGCGTGCGGTGTAGTGTGGTATAATCTTCTTCTTTCCGATATGTCTGTGGCGCACAAACCGGGCCCCTCCAACATGTCGTACAGAGTCGAGATCTCGCAACATGTCTTTCGGGGCGAAGAAATGAGGGCAGAAAGAAAAATCAGAACGTACATCTCCTCCATGCTCTTTATCTTGCCAGCCTTTACGAGACGGCCGAGCTTGGTGACGGGCTGCCATTCCTTCTCCTACACCATCATGTCAATATTCGTTCCAGGAAAAAGTCCGTCTTTCGTTTCTTTCGTTTCGACGGCATGAATGTTATCGCACCTCGCTCTTTCCACCGCGGCGGCCACGGCCACGGCCACGTCCACGACCACGGTCACCGCCACGATCACCTCGAGATCCAAATCCTCCGCGTGCGCCGGAATCAGCCATGTTGTATTGTTCGACGGGGTTGAACTTCTGCAATTGGGGGTAAAATTAGCAATGGTTCCTTGTCGAATCGAAAGGCAGATCGAATGGAAAGTGTTTGGAGAAGATGTACTCACAAAGGCTGTGCTGGGGGTGGGTCAGTATTGTCGTCGTCGTCGAAAGTCGTGAAAGTCGTGATGTTCGCAATATTTGGGTCTGCGCACAGTGGGATGAACTTCTTGGCGGCTACGCGAGACTAGCGCTGGATGTGGGCTAGCGCTAAAATGCTTCCACTTCCGACTTGAAATGCGCTTGGAAGTACATTGACACACGCAGACACGACACGATATCCTGTCCATTCTTCCGTATTGGAATTGCCAATTCTCAGGCAATTACAGGTTGATGCTGTGTGGTGTTCATTAGTGCTGCATAGAATTCTTGCTATGGCTGTTTGGGCTTCTTCCTTCAGGCACTGTGGTACACATTATACATGCTGCGCTGCACTAATTTGTCTCCATGGCACATTGTTGACCCTCAAAGAACATAATGCCTATTCACGAAGCAGGTGATTTCGGTGTGGTCGCGTGGTGACACCTTCTGATGCTTGCCATCCATCGCGAGAAATCACATGTCTTTCGCGCGAATGCTCCCAGTGACTCCTGCCTTAGTCATCATATGGACGGCCGCTGATTCGCTCATGCTTTCACGACGTCAACCTGGAAGCTCACCTGCGCATTCAACAACGTTATCTTCCAAGTACTTCGTACAGTCATGTCTGCATAACCTCTTCTGCATTATCCTCCTCCTCTCTATCGTTAAACAGACCAACATGTCTTTAATAAACTCTGTTCTCGGCTCCCTCTCACCAAAATTTCGCAGCTCGTTCGAAGATCCACATGCACGCGAACATGAGCTTCCCCAGTACAGATCTCCATCGTCGTCACCGCGCATACCTCCCCCGATCTCATCAACTGTCCTTTGGAACGCACGAAGCGAGCGCATATCCTCACAACCACGCGTACCAGACGATCTTCTAGCAATACAAAGAAGAGCACGTCATCTTGAACAACAGCTCCAGGAGCTCTTGGATGCGCAGGCCGATGGGCTGTTGACTGGCCTAGGCGGCAACGAATCCGCTCCCGATGATTTGGTGTCCAATGGCAGCACCACGCCGACAGTCAGCAGTGTTCGTGATCACGAGCGATCTGCTGAGAACTGGGACAATAGACAAACCAATAATGGCGGCAGAAAGAAGAAGAGGAAGATCAGCTTGAATGTTGCAAGGAGAGGTATCTCGAGACGCATCCAACAGCTTTCTAGTGTCAAAGATGAAGAGTTAGACATATTGGATGGGAATCTGCACGACCTTCAGGTCATCGTAGAGAGGACCGAGGCTTGGGCGAAGAAGAAGACACGATTGCAGCGGAGGATTCGAGACATAGAAACCGAAAGCAACGGTGACAGGGGCCAGATGTTACGAAGTGAAGCCTCGAAGCTAGAGCAAGAGATAAGAAGGAAGGAAGAAGAGCTACGGGTGCTCAAGAGCCGTCACCGTCGGGTTCTGGATGAAATCGCCGAGGGCGAGAACTCGCTCGAAGCTCGAATGTCATCGTACAAGTCATCGCTTTCTATGTTGGATAAGGACGTGGCTACTTTCCTGGCTCGACCGCCAGTTCCAAACCACGCTCCTCTGTCGAAGTTGCCATTCTTATCCCTGCCGCCTAATCGTCGCACGCTAGAGCTGGCGCACGAATACTGGCAGGATGAGCACAATAGATTGCTCGAGAAGTGTCAAGAAGTTGACACGGATCGGGCAGCTTTAGATGAAGGCGTCGTTCTTTGGGATGGTGTTGTGAACAAGGTGACTGAGTTTGAGTCTAGCCTCCAAGATTACATGCAATTTGCTGCTGGACGGAAGAATGATTCTGACCCTTCCGACCTACTCTCTCGCATGGGCACCACGACGGCCTGGCTTGAGAAAGAGCTCGAGTCTGCATCGTCTAAGGGTTGGAACCTCCTGGTCTGCGCAATTGGCGCCGAGTTGGAGGCTTTTAAGCAGGGCCGAACGCTACTCGAAGCCGCTCTTGGTGTCCAGAGCAACGGGAAAGAAAAGGCCTCAAAACCGTTGGTCGATGCAGAGGACTCGCACACAGATAGCGAGGGCGAGGGTTCTTCATCGGCTATTCGACTTACTCGCTCCCCGCCCAAGTCGACCATTACTCCGAAGCCAAAATTCTTCGATACTGATGACGAGGATCCTGATCCAGAGCTAATGATTTCACATCAGGACACTGATACGGACTAGGTACCCACGTTCTGGCGGGACTATTATAACAAAAAGATCGATAATTTTGAGTATTGACCACAGATCATGCGCAGCACGGTAATGGGCAGGTTTCTATAGCATAGTTACGAACAAGAATTGAAAACGTGTTCCGCTTGTATCGATCGATCAGGTTGAAAATTACATGAAATTGCCCTTTGAGAATATGTCTAGGGTCTATATAAGTGCTTAAACTGTGGACGTGCCAATACGTCTGGAAATTAAAGTTTGGCTAACAATCCGTCGCGCTTGCTCCAATAACGGTGGCAGCCTCATCGCCGCGCGTCGTATGAGAGGTTGCAATCTGACATCATTGGCAAACCATCTATTTACCCCAACCGTGCACCGGGTTAATACTTTTGTAATCAACACAACGCAGCCGTCTAATCCGACTACATGCGTGTGCCTCGAAATACAAATTTCAGATCATCGACGATGCGATAAACGCCCTTCGCGTTTGGGTCCTGCAAGGTGGTACGACCCAATATGCACCACGCGCCCGAACCCCACTACAGCTTCACGATTCCGAGCATCCACGACGATACCCCCCTCGATTGCCGCATTTACCACCCAAGCATCCTATTACAGGTACACTCGGGGGCTACCGAAGATCACAAGCGATGGCGGAGGAGAGGAATCGTCATGGCGCACCCCTACGCGCCCATGGGCGGTAGCCATGACGATCGCATTGTCGGAATTGTGGTGGCAGAATTTCTGGCGTTGGGATATGTGGTCGGCACGTTCAATTTCAGGTACGTGCATCAGTGGGCTATCCACCGAAATCAGTCAGAGAATAACAACATACAGGGGAGCTCACGGCTCGAAAGGTCATACGAGCTGGTCTGGAAAGCCTGAAGCCGACGATTACATCTCCTTCGCTGCGCTCTTCATCCTCTATCTATCACAACTCCGCGCATTCCCGTCCATAGACGCAAACACACCCACGGAATCTTCGGTGTCAACACCAGCATCGCCGCGTACCGAAGCGTCATCATACACAACCGACGAATACCCAATCGTCATCCTAGGCGGCTATTCCTACGGCTCGACGATCCTTCGCAGTCTCCCCCCCATACCGTCGATTCTACAACCCTTCCATGCGCCGGTACAAGGGTCCTCTGCATCTGAGATCATCCTCCGTGCACATAAACTATCAGAACAGATCAACCAGGACTGGCTCACTCTGGCACGAGACTACCACTACCGTAGAGGTCGCGGCCACGAGGCCAAGCTCTCCGTCACGATGGGCGGCGAAGAGACATGTCCCGAGCAGCGGCGGAACAGCAGAGAGAATCGGTCCAGCGTAGACGGCACCGGTAGATTAGAGCTAGGCACGAGATTACGTAGCATGAGCCATCTGAGGGTGAAGGAAGCGTTGGGCCCAATTGCGAAGGCGACCACGGCCAACGCCCCAGTGACCAGGGCGTCCATTGAGATGCCTGATGTGCGTTACCTACTCATTTCGCCCCTCACCTTCCCGATATCTACTCTAGCAGCCCCAGGTCTGGCAGGGTTGCCGAACATGGGACTCAAATTCTGGAGCAAAGAGAAAGACGGCGACAGTGAAGTCTTTGGCAAACATAAATGCCTCGCGGTCAATGGCGATCAAGATATTTTCACAAGCGCTAAGAAGATCCAGCATTGGGCTGAGAGGATCAGCGAGGAGTCTGGGTCGGACTTCACGCATGTTGAGATTGCAGGCGCTGGGCATTTCTGGGTGGAGGAGGGAGTGGAGGAGCAGCTCAGATCTGCTTTGAGGGATTGGGAAGTGCATATCCGCGACTGAGAGATATCGGTCATCATGATTGCTTGGTTTAAAGCTGCATCCTCCGAGCGTTCACGCAAATAGATGAAGCAAGACCATATACGGACAGGGAAACTCTGCAACGAAAAACATGATTTTATTGGTTACCATTATATTGAAAGTGTGTGTCAATTTGAAACCAGGGCATGATGTTGAATATGCACTCAGGTAAACGATGCGAACGGCAGTCCCACCTTTTCCTTGATGAGATCCATTGCCTCTATCAATTTTTCGTCTTGGAACCTTTTCGCGACGAGCTGGATGCTTACGGGGGCAGCTTCATATTCTTGAGCATTGTCTGCAAGTAGCATGTTAGCTAAATTGTCTCCAAATGGGGGTCAGCACTCATTACTTACGCAAAACTTACATAGTTCATGGTTTTCCTTGTCCTTGACATTCCTTGGCTGGTAGTTCGGATCAGCAGTATCGATCTTAGGGTCGACTTTGGTGACAGGTGCCACGACAGCCGGGTAGTCGAGCAGGTTCCACTGAGAACTGTAACCATAGTACTTGGCAGTCCCAATGAGAGGCGCCGCACTCGGTCCCTGTGAACTCGTTTAGCTTTCTATCGTGTATGCTTGTTGGCTAAATCGATACTGTCTGGGTCAAACTTACAGCAGGGCAAAGTAGCACATCGACATCCCTCCAGAGTTGCGCGTACTCCCCTCGATACACATCTCGCTTCTTGATCCAGTCCCACATACTATTGACGGTGCCTCCATTTGTGAGACGAATTAAGTCGGCGGCCAGCGGAAGTACTGGCTCTGGCTCTGACAAAGCGAGAAGGTCCTCGGTAACCTCTTTCGCGCCATCGCAGAAAAAAAGTGACGAGGTGATTTCCCATGCCCAGTCGTGCCGGTAGGGCTTCCACATCACGAGTTCAATGCCCTTCACGCCGGTCAAGGCGTCCGCCACGGTCTTGATTGCACGTAGCACAGGCGGATGAGGCATGACAACGCCGTCATCGAACATAACACCGACCTTCAGACATTTCTCACCGGAGGGGAGTCGCTCCAACTGAGACTCGGTCCTCCATGGGATGGGCACGAGTGACGGTTGGATGTCCCAAGGTTGCGAATCAAGGACCGTCTGCATGATCAACTTCACGCCTTCTAGGGACGTCGAGAGGGGTCCGACCACAGGGACGATCCCCTCCTGGGCCAACATCGAAGCCATGAAGCCTCCCGTGGGCAAGCGGAGCGAAGTCGGCTTGAAGCCATATAGGCCATTGTTGGCGGCCGGCGAGCGGAGTGATCCTCCGAATTCAGTTCCGAGGCCAAGGCAGGATCCACGCATGCCGATGAGTGCACCTTCGCCGCCTGGGGAACCGCCGGCCGTCAGCTTGCGATTGAAAGGGTTGACGGTGTCGCCGAAGTAGTTGTTGGACGTCTCGAGCTGCAGCTGTGTTTGCGGCTGCGTCGTGCGGGCGTAGAGAACTGCTCCTGCTTTGATCAGGATGTCGATGATGTGAGCGTTCTCCGCTGCAATCCGATCATGCCAGGCCATGTAGCCAGCATTCTGGGTCAGGCCTTTGATCCCTATCATCTCTTGGATGGATATAGGGAGGCCATGGAGGGGTCCGGTCGGTCTTCCATTCTCCATGAAGTACCGATCGAGTTTGGCCGACCGCTCAAGAGCTGCGACTGGGAGCAACTCGGTGACGCAGTTGGTCAGCTTTTGAGCTAGGGCTGCTCGGCGGAGGAATGCCACCGTGACTGTTCTGGAAAGAATTGCCCCAGATGTGAGCTTTGACACGAGGTCTGCCGGATCAGACTCTGTTATGGCAATTTCCTCTGGGGTGAGGATAAACTTGGGCACTTGGGAGGAATCTTGAGGGAGGCCGTCAAAGTCTGGGAGAGGGGGTCGGACTGCAGCGATCGTGGCATCGCGGTGCTCTTGTGCCCTTTTTGCAATGACCGGGCATGGATCTGATGGGCGCTTTTCCGTAGGACTATCGAGTGAGACAAGGGCTTGGAATGCCCGATTGTACGAGTCCATATCAAGCACTGCGAGAACAAACTATTGGGGCTATCGTACATATTAGGGTCATGGGATGATCTATATGTGCTCTTCCGGCTGTGTATCGTGCCAGTGACGAGCACGAAAGGAGGACCTGTCCAATGTTGGAGACTCAGCAAGGCTGCCACAACGTTTTGGATATCCCTTGCAGGTGCAGTAGTCGACCAAAAGTTGAAGGCCCAGTCGTCCTTGGTGCAAGAATATCTGAGGTTCGACAGATCATCGCTGCACGTTTGATGTAATGAGCTCAATGGAGACGAAAAACGGGCGCTGTCATCTTGGATCCGACATGTGCGTTACAACGATGGATAGCAGAATGCGGAGATAGGAGCAATCCCAGGCATTGTACGCGAGCAGTGCGGGATTCTCGTGGTACAAGCATGCTCATATGGATGATCTATCGGGTGGGCCCGGTGGGTGGTCAAGCAATGAAGCCACCGATATGTGGTGTTGGGGGTACGATTATATTGTTTGCTACAGTCAACCGAGAGATTCGGAGAGACCTCAGGTCTGGATGTCCACTTACCGTATTCTGTGTAAAGCGGGGAAGTAGCGGAGAATTCCCCGTACCCCCGGCTGATTGGCTCTCTCGTTTTGAATGGTTTCAATGCATGCATATGGACCGAAGTCACAGTATCACGAAGTATCACGAGTGTGAGTGGGCATGTATGGAGTCGTGGGAGTATGGTAGTGGGCTTCCCGCCCTCCCGCCGCCCCCTGCTGTGCAACTTCAGCTTTCAGAAGGACCCCCACCTCAGCCTGGGCATCGTCTCGAGGAATCGAAATCTCTTGTTTGCTATTTTTGATCACGCAAACACGAATAAAAAACATTCAGTACGGTACAGAGTAATAACTTCAGCATACGTGTATTTGTACCGGGTACTGTGCGTAAGTTGGTGACAGAAGCTTTGTAGTCGCGGAATGGATGGTTGGTGCTCGGTTTGTCCTAAAGAGGAAATGCCGCCATCAACATTCCCCCCGCAACCTGGCGATGCTGAACCATATTCAGCTTCCCGTAAGAAAACGCCATGCGAAAGCGTGTCCGTTCAATGGCCGAGACCGTCTCCGCCAGGTCATGACCTTGGTCTCGAATCATATGATGGTGTCCCTTTCTCCACTTCATCATCCTTTAAAACCAAAGCCATCGGCGCTGCTTTACCTCAAATGTTCAATTCGTTCTTCCTCTTTCTCAGTATTGATCTATCTTTAACATAGTGGGGGAGCTCTTCACCTAATAGTTCATTCACCTTGCTCTCCTGGCCTCGTTGTCAATATTCTAGATCTGGTCTCTGGAGATAACTCTGCAGTACCAATTGGTGATTGCTCCAGAACGACAGTAATATTGCATCCCTCCTCCCTCCCGTCACATTCCTATTGTAACCATCACATTCGCCAATCACATCATGACGCAACACGAAGCACCCGTCACCCCCGCTGGCGATAGTGCCGCAAAGCCATATCTCGGCACTGAAAAGCGACTTCCCGAGTTCAACTTGCGCGGCAAAGTTGTGCTAGTCTCTGGAGCGGCCCGTGGTCTTGGTCTGACACAGGCAGAGGCATTGTTGGAGGGCGGAGCAACCGGTAAATACACTGCATATCCACTTTGAGTTCCTTCGTCGCATACTGATAGCATGAGAAGTGTACGCCCTCGACCGTCTACCCGAGCCTTCACCAGACTTCCACGTAATCGCCCAGCGAGCAGAGAAGGAGCTCGGAACATCTCTGAAATACTGTCAAGTTGACGTACGGGATATTCCCAATCTCAATAAGATTGTGGAGGATATTGCAAATGAGCACGGCAGGCTAGATGGACTGATCGCTGCTGCTGGGATCCAGCAAGAAACTCCTGCTCTAGAATACACTGCAGAGGATGCGAATCGCATGTTCGAAGTGAACATTACCGGTGTCTTCATGACCTCCCAGGCTGTTGCAAAACAGATGATCCGGTTTGGAAACGGTGGAAGTATTGTCCTGATCGCAAGTATGTCGGGAACTGTCGCTAATAGGGTAAGTCTCAAATATTTGGTTTCTTAGGTTTCACTGACACTTCCATAGGGTCTCATCTGCCCGGCATACAACGCATCAAAAGCGGGTGTCATTCAATTGGCACGTAACCTGGCTTCGGAATGGGGCGAGCACAACATCCGCGTGAACACAATATCCCCAGGATACATCGTAACGGCCATGGTTGAAGCATTGTTCGAAAAGTTCCCGGAACGCAAGACGGAGTGGCCGAAGCAGAACATGCTCCAGAGGCTTTCTGCTCCAAAGGAATATCGTGGCGCAGCTGTCTTCTTGATAAGTGATGCTAGCAGTTTTATGGTAAGCAATCATTCTTTTCCTACATGAGGGATGATTTTCGCTAACCCTATTCACAGACTGGATCGGATTTGCGCATCGATGGCGGCCACTCGGCATGGTAAAGGCTCGTGACACAGAATGGAATCGCAATTTCTTTTTCTAAGTATCTCAGATCTTGAGCGTTTTCGAGGACTTTGGGGACCGACGACACGGCCTATATTGTGAGATGTATTTGTAGATCGAATATTCCAAGAATCTATTTAATAGGAATCTCCATGTGTAATCAAGAACACCGTCGCTTTGTGATAAACAGGAAATCCGAGCTAAATCCATTGTAACATGAAATATGAATAGAATACAAATGACTAGATTGCGAATTATTGCATGTCCCAAAGCATAGTGCTATGAGGTATAATCAATTCAATTAATTTATTGGGGATTGATGGTCGGAGAATTGCTTACATAACATCGGAATCTAAGCTTTGGCTTTGAGCTGGCATTCACAGTTTGGGGTCGCTGGTACTACCCGACCAAAGCCTTGCCAGCGATGACAGCCATGCCCGATGAGTAGTTGCTGGTCCTCCAGAGCACTTGCTCTAATTTTTATTTTATTATACAACAGCATTCGTCACATTTAGCAGGTTTGCATGCTGCACTTGCTGTAGATGTGCAAGCACATCTCACCAGTATCCCATTCACTGGTTTCCTCATTTGCTGGGTACGACGTACGAGCAAGGGATCTGGAACACATTACACTTTCGAAGCTGGCTGCTATTGAGCGCTCGAATTGAGCATTGTCTCTCCTCATGCCGACCACGAACCCGATCGCCCTCTCTCGCTATCGACCTGCGATCCTAGTTGTCACAGGTGCAGCAGCAGCATATACGGCCTACCTCCTTTATAGCAGTGTCCTTGCCCAAGATTCATCGACGACCGATACCTCACTCCATAGGAGCAACGCTATCCGAAGGCCTCCGCAGCGACCTAGAAGCGCGCATATTGTCTCACAAATCGAACAAATCGAGGACGAGGGCCAGCCGCTTGGGGCAATTGACTTCTTCGGGGCCCAAATAGAACTCAACACACGTCATTTATGCACCCCAGACGAGCTGCGCTTGCTCGCCAGCGAAATTCATCCTGAAGCCAGCCGCGAGCAGGTAGAATACCAGATTGAACAGCTCTACGATGTTTGCCTGGATCGCATCCTTGGCATTGTATTTCACAATGGTCCCCTTACCACAGCTGATACAGACGCCGTATCTGACGCACTCCTCAACATCGTACCCAACGACCGACTTGTAACGCAGGCACTCGAAAGATACAGTAGTAACGGTGGCGCTGGAAATAGGACTAATATAAGCGCAATGGACCCATCTGGGTTGGGCGATCGAGAAAGCTTGCCTGCGACTGAGCTGGAATGGCAGAGCGACGGCCTCTCCGACGATGAGCTTGATGATCATGAGCAGACACTGCAAAGAACGTTATACCATATTGCTGAGGACCGCGCAAGGCAGGAAGGAGTCATTCATCGGGGCATAACATGCAACGGATGCGACACGAAACCGATTCGTGGTATCCGGTGGCACTGTGCGAATTGCAATGACTTCGACCTGTGCTCTGACTGCAAAGCGACCAATTCGCACATCAAAACACATATCTTTTACGAGGTCCGGATTCCATTACCAAATCTTGGGCTACCGAAGCAGGACGCGATGTACCCTGGGCGGCCGCATTTGATGAGCTTATCTGTGACCTCTGCACTTAAGAAACGTTTAGTTGAACAAACTGGGAAAGACTATGAGGAAATTGAAGCATTATGGGATACATTCACTTGTCTGGCAAGCGTAGAATGGGAGGAAGACCCAAACAAGATTGGCTGGGCGATTGATCGGCGTGGATTCAATCAGGCCTTCATCCCGCGATACTCCTCTTTCATGTCTGCGCCAAACCTGGTCTACGATCGTATCTTTGCATACTACGATTCAGATCGCAACGGACGAATCGGGTTCGAAGAATTCGTGCTGGGACTTGCTGGCCTCCATTCTCGTGACACAACCATCAAATCAAGAATTGTTTTTAATGGATACGACATGGATGGCGACGGCTATATATCTCGCAAGGATGTCCTTCGAATTTTCAGAGCTTTCTATGCTATCGAGAGAGAGGCAACCCGTAACTACTTATCTGAAAATGCAGAAGAGCTCTCATTATCGGGCGGCTTTGATACAATACACTCGAGCCAGCCACTAGGGTCCGCATTCACTCGCAATGGCATACCGGATCCACGGCCCCAGCAACGACAGAACAAGGTTCCAGATGATGAAGTTGGGTCTGGGCCAATTCTAGGCGAGGACATGGATGACACTGAAGATCGTGAGGAGATTATACGGCTCACAGCTCCAGGCACGAATGTTGGTCGCAGAACAAACGCCAGGGAGGATGAGGCTGTAAGCGAGCGCTGGTTACGACGCCGATTCTACATTGATGAAGAGGAAGGTTTTCATCGCCCTTCTGGTGTTGGAGAGTCGGACCCGCTCGGTGACGAGGATGAAGCTGCAGAGCCTACCGCATCGCCTACCCCAGACCCAGGGCGCACTCTAGGTTCGCGTTCCTCTTCAAGAGTGCGGTTCCAAGATGACGTTGACTTCGAGATTCGCTCAAATGCTTCTACATCCTCTCGCCCGGTTGGTGAACGCTGGGGTGGATTCGAGATACCCAAACCTGAAAAGGACCTTGGCAAAGACATTCTCTACCAAATCACTCAACAAGGCTTCAACGAACTCCTTAACTCGATGTTTCAAGAGAAGGAAGATAACGCATTAGACGCGGTTGCCACACGGCCCAAACGTCGGACATTAGTCACCCAGATTGATCAGGTGACGAAAGAGTTTCACGAAGAAGATGTCTTGAACAAAGCGATGTACTACCTTGGAGTCTTTAGGTACTCTAAATTCATCTTGATGCGCCTTACAGAAGACCAAGATTCTATCGGTCCATTGATAGAAGACCTGATTTCCTTGGATCTGTATCAAGACGAAGTCGAAGAGCACCTCTCAGAGATTATCTTGGATCTAGAGGAGGCTGTGGTGGAATTTTTCAATAAGCTGCCGGGCACCTATAAGAAAGAGGCAACGCCTTGGGACTTGTGGAAAGCAAAGCTTCTCAGAATGCAGCTCCACCGCGAGATTGTAGATGCGTTTATTGAGCTAGCAATCGGACAAGGATGGTTGTCATCAACCCCATCATCCTCCGCCGCATCAGTGTGCGCTGAGGTTCACGATCATTCTTATCAGACGGAACCCTTGCCTTACCGGGACCCCACGATGCCCCAGTTCCGACCAAACTCCTTAGAAGATCTGCCAACCACGCAGGCGCCAATGTCGGGCAGCAGTGATTGTGACGACAGCGTCACAAGCTCTATGTTGGACGTCACACGAGACGAATTTAATGAGGTCACATACATACATTATTCTCACCGCCGCGGTCCATTCTTCATAATTGCTGCCCCCGGCTTCGAAAATGGATCCTCAAGTGGGGAATCTACGCCCCCTGGTCAGCCAGTGTCTCTTCGCACCGCCCAGGATGGATCAGAGTTTATCCAGGTGCACAGTAGTACTGGAGAGGACACACTGATGGATGCCGAAGCTTTCCATAACAGAGAGCAGCCACCACCTCCTGATGAACCAACAAACACGGAAGAGGGAACGCCCTTAGACGCCCAATTCGCTGACGAGCCATGCATCTTCTTACTTTCGATCGCACCCGACAATTCCGGACTTGACATCGATATCCGCGCCGCATCACATTGCATGCCGTGGGAACAAGAAAACACACAGAAGCCTTTGGAAAACAAGATCCGCGTCGAGGCGCTCAACGAGGATTCACCCCTGCACCTTACCCTACTCGCAAGCATGCAGACGGTCGAGGACGAGATAAATGAGAGGAAGGGTATGGGCTTGCTCAGCTACGAGGAGTTCGAATACGTCTTGACCGAGTGTGGAAGCATGCGATTCCTGGAGGCATGGCTGGATTGGGTCAGTTTCTAAGGAAGGAGAGAGAGGGGAGAGATTTCAAGGTATGAGAGACAACTCTCGGAACCTGTCCATTATTTCTTGTACGAGGGTAGCTTTCTTTTTCTAGCTTTTATCACATTGGTAAGGGTGCTTTTGTAGTGCTAGCATGTAGATGATACCCAGCAGCGAAAGTGCTTATTGCTTTCCTAATCAATTTCGGTCATACTTTTATGTGCATTGTTGCAGCACCGTGTATTTTCATTCTGCCATTAATGCTCATTCGGTCGACCCGTCTCGCCATTCCCTTCAGCTCTCTCTATAGGCTTCCGCAGCGATAGTTCCAAAGCCTAGTCCTCAACCCCTTTACCTTGTAGAAGCCTACTGAAAGGACCCCCCCTGTACCTCAAATCGTCGAACCCACCCTCCTCGATCACCTTGCCCTTATCCAACATGATGATGTTCTCAGCAATGGCCATCATCTCCCTCGCATGCGTGATGATGATGACAGTCATGTTCCGTTTCTGACGTCTGTACCTGAACTTCTTGGTTCCATTCTGCCATAGAGGCTCCTCGGGTTGTTTCTTTTCCGCGACGAGTCGTTGCACAGTTTCGCGGATGATGTTGGCGGACTCGCCGTCAAGAGCACTGGTCGCTTCGTCAAGGATGAGGATGTCTGGATTGCGGATCAGAGCTCGCGCTATGGCAATGCGCTGGGCCTGACCGCCAGACACGCCGGTGCCGCCTTCACCAACGATAGTCTGGTAGCCGTTGGATAGACTCATTATGAAGTCGTCCACGCCGGCGGCCTGCGCAGCTAAGCGGACGTTGTCGTGAGACACAATTGGCGAGGAAGGCGAGAGTCCATACGCGATGTTTTCGGCCACTGTTCCTGGGAATAGGACAGGGGTTTGTGATACTATGGCCATATGAGAGCGAAGAGCCAGAGTTTGGAGATCTTTAATATCATGCCCTGATATAGTAATCCGACCATTGTGAGAATAGGCAGATGCCTCGATTGGATATAGCTTAAGCAGTAGAGAGGCGATGGTGGACTTTCCAGAACCGGATGGGCCCACTATGGCTGTACAACTGCCTTTTGGAATCTTTAAGCTAACATCTGTCAGGATTTGTTGGTCCTTGCGCACTGGGTAGCTAAAGTTAACGTTTTGCAAGGTTATGTCTCCAGCGTTGGGGAGCTCGCTGTCACCGTCCTGCTCGTGGGAGTCTTGCGGCAGTCTTGCTAATCGGAGCAACCTTGATGCTGCGTCTTTGGAGACATTGATCTGGGGGATATAGTTGCCAATGTAGTTGACTTGGTTGACACTCAGGAGTATGATCGTGAAAGTCTCGATGATATTGGTAATGGTGAACTCTCGTGACGCAAGGACAGTTGATCCGTACCAGAGTAGTAGGCAGGCAACAAAGTAGGGAGCGGCTAAGTTGAGTCCGAATATAGAACCGATGTAAATTCCGCGCTTGATCCCAGTTTTGAGAGCCATGTTGATGACCATCCGTGACTTTCTCTGGAAAATCGTCTCAAGTTGGAGGCAACGCACCGTTCTGATGCTGGTGAATGTTTCATGCATGATCTGGCCGACCGCCTCACTTGCTGCATTTGTTCGGGTCTCCCAGCGTCCACTGACAGCGTTGTAGCCTCTCATAATAGCAAATAGGATAGGACCCGTAGCAAGAGCAACTAATGTGATCTTCCAACATATGATCAAACTCCAGATGAGGGCAACACATACCATCGCAATCATGACTATGACAATGCCAAGGAAACGTCCTGGTAGATTGCGTGCCTCTTCTCCAAGGTGACCAAGGCATTCCGATATACTCGCGATACTATTAATTTCATGATCGAAGAACTGTCGCGGTTGTTTCAAGATGCGTCGCATTGCTTCTTCTTTATAGAAGTTGGCCCACCGCTGGGCGCAGATGTCGAACAGGAAATGAAAGCTGTAGGCTGCAATACCATCGAGTATGGCGATTCCGAGAATAATTAGAGCGTAACGGAGGGCTAGCTTTTGTTGATCGGCAGTAGCGTAGAACGTGGAGAGCAGTCTTGCAAAGACAAACGCAAACGAAGGGGTGCAAGCAGCGTGAACCATGGCGCATGAAATTGCGCAAATGAGCATGATTCGATGCCTGGAATCGAGAGCCGGCCATACAGTCTTCAGAACATGTGATATGGTGAGTGTCGTACTAGGAATGACAACTGTTGTACTGTCGTTGGACTCGACTGAATCCATACCACTGTCGTTACGCTTGTGTGTTTTGTTGAAAGTTTCCTTCTGTGTCGGAAGTGCCTGAGTGAGTGAGAACCTGGGATCGGAGACGATCGACAGAGGTCTACTGAAGTGTTTATGCTTGACTCCGAGAGAATCGTTCACTGTGTAAGGGGAAGGTAAGGCTCTAGATACACTGTTTCTATGAAGTGTCTCTCCACCTGGTGAAGGACTCCGAAATATATCGGATGGTACTGTAGATTGCCTTCTATAGGTCGTCATGAGGAGCGAGTTTCGGTTCGGTGCCAGGAATGGAGACGCGATGGCTTCACCAAATATAGTTTCAGCGACTGTAGAGTGACAAGTGGTCCAGGATTCGTCGTAAAGAGACATTATCTCTTCCGTTTCATCGTCCGTTTCCGACTCTCCATAATCTCCATACTTTAGTCTTTGGCTTTGTTCAAGAAGTTCAGAGGACAATGGGTCGGGTTTGGCCTCGAAATCTTTCAAGTATCCGTCTCTTATCACCTGTGCCTCATTCATAATGTATACGTAGTCATCTGGAAGGATTTGCGACATATCGTGAGTGATCACAATCGTCGTCTTACCTTGCCGCCATTTTCGAATGGCGTCAAACATAAGTGATCGTGTTACGTAGTCGAGGGCACTGGTCGACTCGTCCAGCACCAGGATGGGGGTATTGCGTATTCGAGCCCGTGCCATGGCTAATCGCTGTTTCTGGCCTCCGCTTAGTGCGTTGCCTTTTATACCCACAGCAGTATCCAAGCCCTGTGGGAAAGTGTTGATCACATCTTTGAGGACAGCAAAGTCGATTGCTCTATGGATATCTCTCGCTGTTACGTGGCCGTCTCCGCGGCCCAGAGCTATGTTGCGGCGAATAGTTTCATTAAACAGGACACTATGTTGTTCGACAAGAGTGATGTTTTCTCGCAGCCATCGCAAGGCCAATTGATCAGCGGGCAAGCCATCGATGTATATGTGGCCCGACTGGGGGTCATAGAGGCGTACGAGGAGGTGCCCCATGGTGCTCTTGCCAGAGCCACTACGGCCGACGACGAAAGTGGTTTCCCCTGCTGGGAAAAACGCTGAAACATTGTCCAATGCGGCTTGGTCTGGGCGAGTAGGGTATGAAAAGAAAATCTAGGGATTGTTAAAAACTGGGAGCATGTCATCGCTTGGAACCTGACCTTTTTGAACTCTATGTCCCCTGTGCAACGGGGAGGGTGATCTCCGCTATCAGTCTCGGTCTGTTCTTTCCGTTCCGAATCGTCCTCTAAGAGAAGCTTCAGTCCTGCCGCAGCTACCTTTCCTTTCTGCAACACAATGAGCTGGGGTATGAACCCAGTGATTCCCTGAATAGCCATCAGAGCTCCCCAGAACGTTGTCACTACTTGTCCGGTGTTTCTTTTGCCCGAGACGACGAGGTGGCTGCCGTACCAGAAAGCCTGGACAAAGACTCCCATGGTAACGAGTTGCATGAAACCAATCTGCAAGGAGCGGAAGTTGGCTTGCTGTTTGTACAATGTTCCTACACGATCGATTGCGAGTATGAATCGTCGAAGCTCGAAGCGTTCGCCATTGAAGCATTTGACAGTTTCGATATTGCTGATAGCGCTTGTGACGTGCTTAGTTGCCTGTTGCAGTCTCTCGCCTTGTTGCACTGCTCGTTGAGATAGACGTGAACCGAGAAGCCCCATGACGAGAAAAATGACTGGAACGATACTGATTATGACTAGAGTGAGATCCCAACAGGAATAGAATGCTACCACAAGTGCCCCGATGCTCATAATAACCATTTGATAGCCTTCGCCGAGAGGCTGGGATGTAGATAACTGGAGGTCTCGAACGTGCCTGGGGAACACTGATGTTAGATCGCCCACTGGTATCGTTCGATTTCAAGCCTTACATTTGAATTCCAGAGAGCATTGCAGGAACGCCGCTGTTTTTCAAGTCGTACCATCCAATCTTCTTCCGTAGGAGAACATCGAAGATCTTTTGCCGGGCATTCTGGGCTTGGAGCTCGCCAAAAGCAAGCTGCAGCATGAAATAACAACTGCTCGAGACCCAACCCACTGCAGTTATCCCGGTCAGAAATATTATCCATCGTGTAGTGTTGTGAAGTAATTCCGCTGAGGATATGGCTCCGGCTCCAAAGTTGGCAAACTCATGAAAGATCTGGCCGTAGATGATTGCCATGGCTGGCATCACTAGAGCTGCAATAGTCGCAAAGGCTGCGGAGGCACAGACGGTAATGACATGCTTTCTAGTAGTAAAGCTGAAGATGTCTTTCCAATAGATCTTCCGATGAGCATCATTGTTACTCTGCTCATTCTGTTGGTCTCCGTTGTGTCCTTCGCGTACTCTCAGTGCTGTCGCGGAGGTCATTGCGGTGATATCAATGCTAGAAAATTATCAACGCAAGAAACGATAGAAAGATACCAATTATGTTCATGGATAGTTTGGAGTTATGGACTTGCGGCTTGAAGGTGAATGCTAGATGTAGACTAGTAATCCGTTGCCACGCGACGAGCTTTGTTTGGCCTTCATATTGTTCTCAGCAGTACAAGGCAGCACTGGCGACGGAAACACCACGAGCCGTAACCACACCTTCACTAGCTGATTCACTCACTTGGTAATTCATGTCGCATAAAAACAAGTTTTTGGGGTATTCTCTAATCCGATGTGACGTTGATATCTACCTAGTCCTATATCAAAGGCCGCACCCTGCTACACTCTTTTGCTCTGCGGGATTATATGTAGACCTGCTTGCGGCATTGTAGCTGATGCTCCTCGATGCCCCGAGACCTCCTGTGCCTAGAACCTCGTACGACGAAGGTCTGATTATTGCTCCCAGTTCGGCGCTGCACAGATCCGGTGAAACAAGCTGTGCTCAATGGACTAACGCGAGTCATCAGCAAGCATGCCGCATTCAGTGCTGTCTTAGCAAAGGGTTGGCTGCTGGGTAGCTAGACGCAAACAAATCGAAACTGTTGGGTGATTGATGAATGAAACTCGATTGTCTCAAGCTAATTACTTGGACTCGGGATGCGCCCTTTCGTACACCCAGTCGTTCAATCCTTCACGATTCCTATCCTGGAGTCAGTAGCGAAACGGAATCTTAGGCTTCGTATGTCTTACCTCACAATCTCTATGGCGTAGAACTGCATGCGGACTGCGAAGATGGTGTTGTGTTGTTCGTACTCCTCTTTGGGATTGTTCCGCAGCATAGTGCCAAAGTTGTAATCGTCAACCTTCTTCTCATATTCCGTGATGAATTTGCGCCAGCGCTCCTTGCCCTCCTTGCTCTTCATCTCATCCTCATTTATGGTAGCCTTCGGATCAAACTCTGGGAAGTCCTTCTTGAAGTGCTCGTAGATTTCATCGTCGAATTTTGTGAGGCGCAATTTCGATCCTGGGACTTTCTCCAGGATGCTCCAGTACGTTTCTACGTGGCGCACGACTTGAAGTTGTGTTAGTCACTACGACCAAACGGTTTTGGGAGGGCGAACGAACCTTTGACGGCGAATTGCTTCTCGATCTGTTCAAAGGTTAGTTTTGCCTTGTGATTAGCAGCAGTGTGAACATACATCCTCGAAGTTATCAGTATCCTCGGCATTGATGTTAGCACCAGCTGGTAGAGACATGATTGTAGTATTGTAGTTGGTATTTTCCTGTGTTCGTTGTAGGGATTGAGATGCAAAACCAATACTTGGGGTGAGGAGTGTTTGTTTTATATATGGGGTGGAATGAATTTAGATAGAGGGGAAGAAATTGGCGGCGATGACGATGGAAGCTTCGCGCCCCACCCCGCCGGTTCCTTGCGCCACCACACATTGATTTTCGTACCATCGCACCGTATTATTTGCTGACTCAACGGGAGAATGGGGTTAAGTTTGACTAACTTTAACTTAATTAGGCCCAAAGTTTACGTGCCTTGAATTTAGTTATTGAGCAAGAAGTCCAAAAATTCCCCAGCTGCTACTGTCTTCTCCACTGCCACCAAACCAATGTCACAAGTCGGACGAGTAAGTCAATAATGCTTCATTACACAGAACAATAATTCATCCATTGACGAATGTAGCATGAGGCGACTCGTGTTCCCGTGACCGCCTTGGGCACTCTGGGGCCACTCGTTTTCTGCGCCGAGGGACCTCATTTGCGATTGTATCACAGATTCAAATTCCTCGCAACAAAACAAATCTTCGAAGGCCAAGCAATACATGGAATTGCCGTCCACGCCGAGCATCCCCAATATGCATTCATAGCTATTTGGGGAGGATGCCTCGTTCGCCTGTTGCGAATCGATTCCTCCCTACTAGTTGGCGAGGTCGAACCTAGCATTTTTGACCATGTCTGCTGTACTGCAATCTGTAAAACGACCGATTGGCTTCTCGACCTCTGCTTTGGACCTTCTGCCTCCGAGGGTGGCTCTTCTGGGGATGAATTCGTTACTTGTGCTGCCGTGACCGCCCATGATGCTCTTCTAGAATTGAAATTGGACCACGACCGAAGTAGCGAAGAGAGTCATGATCTGGGCTCTTTGAAGGTGTCAGAGCTAACATCAAGCACGCGATCTATTTTATATTCTGCAGACGTTCTGTGGGAGGACCGGGATCGAATTCTGATTGCTGCCGGTACAGCTTTCGGAGAGATCATTTATTGGTCGTGGTCACGAGGACCTGATGGACATTCCAGTTCTCGGACACACCACGTTTTCTTAGGCCATGAAGGCTCCATATTCGGAGTGGAGATCTCGAAAGAGTTTCTGGACATCTCGAGCAAGAAGCCCACAAGACTACTTGCTAGCTGCAGCGATGACCGAACGATCCGAATATGGGACGTCTCAGGTGATGGATCGCAATTATCAACACCAGA
The DNA here is from genome assembly GCF_010015735.1 of Aaosphaeria arxii CBS 175.79. Lineage (NCBI taxonomy): Eukaryota > Fungi > Ascomycota > Dothideomycetes > Pleosporales > Aaosphaeria > Aaosphaeria arxii. The sequence goes on from NW_022983474.1 coordinate 4,420,840, forward strand.
CATTGGCTCGGAAGCGGCGAGAACTCGGCACACTGGATTCAGTAACGAAGCTATTGACATGGATGTCTCGAGTGCGCCGTCCCTAGCAATTGGTTGGGGACACACCTCGCGCGTCTGGACAGCACGCTTTCTCGATGCCGATGTCCCTGGAGCAAGCATCTGCCTCCTTTCATCGGGAGAAGATGCAACATCGCGAGTATGGCATCTAGTAGCAAGCATTGGAGGACCTACCCGATTTGACCTAAAACAAGTGAGTTGCGCGGCTTACCATAATGGGAAAAATATATGGTCGGAGGCGTTATACGAACCAGTCCCGGGCATCCCATATATCGTATGCGGCGGTGCGGACAGCAAGATAACTGCTCGAGTGCTTTCCTCGTCACTACAACCTGATCGTCAGGGAATCATCCGTACAGGCGAGTACACAGTAGAGGATATTGTCGCCATTCAGACACAACCACACCTCGTATCAATATCTCCAAAGTCGTCGGCACATAAGTCGTCGAAAGTCTCAGAATTCTTCCGAAATTATGCTTTCGTTGATTCAGAGACATTATTGCTCACCACGAACAGCGGTAAAGTCTATCTCGAAAAGCTGTCGATTGATGTGGATGATGCCGAAGTCACTGGTATGATTTCCGACTCCAAGCTTCTAGACGAAAAAGACGATCTCCGCGGATACTCGATTTGCGCTGCCCACAAAACGCTTGGTGTGGCATTTGTAGCTGGTTCTCGCGGAAGCATCTACATGTATCGCCAGAACCAGCCAAAATTGTCGCACATTTACTCCACCAAAGGAAAGGCTGGAAGTTTGTTCGTTGCGAGCACCACAAGCAAGATTGGGGTAGTAAATCTGTTGGTAACGTTGATGGGGCAGTCGGCTGCCTACCTTCTCTCTATCGAAACAGGGCGGGAGGAGAACGTCCTTGTGCGAGAGGTTGCGTTGTCGATCTCCGAATCAATGACTGGCTCGACGATCACGAGTATGGAGCATGTAGTCTACGATGATACGGCAGAATATATCTTCCTTGGCTTCCGTGGAGGCTCCATCGCCATTTACTCTCTCACCGCAACTATGAATGACGAGATCCAGAACACAACAGCGTCACTGATCAGGATCATCCCCCAAGTTCACGGAAAAGAGACAGTTACATCTATGATGTGGACACCGTCTGGAGACAACACACCTTTCCAAGGATATCTCACCTCCGTCGGTCGAGATAGCTGCGTGGCCATTCATTCCGTAGATCTTTCCGAAAACTCGGTTGCCATTGTTCACAACGTTCCGCTTGCGATAGGACCGAACATCGAGGGTCTGTATTTCAAAGACAGCCACCTCATTGTCTACGGTTTCTCAAGTGTTGCGTTCGTTCAGTATGATACCACATCGGAAGAAGAGATCATGAGCGTCGAGACGGGAGGGTCGCATCGAAGCTGGGCTTTCCGACCCCAGTCTACAGAAGACGGAGGAGGCACACTGGTCTGGACACGGGCGTCTACCATGCATATCCGCACGCAGAAACAACCAAACCATGTTGTGATCAGGTCGGGAGGGCACGGTCGAGAAATCAAAGCGGTAACTGCGCGCAATAGAACACCTACGGAAGGATCAAGGCAGCTCGTCGCCACAGGTGCTGAAGATACCGACATCAAGATCTTTGAGTACGTAGACGGAGACTTCGTATGCAGGCGTACATTGAGGAAACACGTCACTGGTATACAACATCTTCAATGGTCTGAGGACGGAGAGTACCTATTCAGCAGTGGTGGGTGCGAAGAGTTCTACGTCTGGCGAGTGCGATTTCTACCGTCATCACTGGGTATAGGTGTTGTGTGCGAGTCTATCTGCACGCCTAAAAGTGATCATCCGGATTTGAGGATAATGTCTTTTGATGTTCAGAAAAGAGCTTCAACTGGCGGATATCTCATTTCGATGGTGTATTCTGATTCGAAGATAGGGGTATGTTTTAAACACATCACTCACAGGTTATACACAACTCATTTATTAACAATTGCCTAGGTCTACAGCTACGATGTCACAGCGGCCCAGAGATGGCGTGTTATTGCCACGGGAACCTACTTTACGTCCTGCTTGACCCAAACAGTTTTCCTCCCAGATGCTACCATTTTGACCGCAGGTACAGATGGGCATGCTGTCTTTTGGGCTTTGCCAGAATCAGTCCGCGGACCACATGAGAATCTGCCCGCTGATTCTCAGAAATTGACTTGGAAAGATCCTATTCGCATCCATCAAAATGCATCAAAGACACTCGTAAGTCAACTGTTAGAGAACGGGCACATAGTGGTTGTCTCTGGCGGCGATGACGGCAGCTTGTGTTTGCAATACATCGATGTAACTACGTGCACTGCGAGGCCGCCAATAATCGTAAACCGCGCGCACAGTTCGGCAGTGACAGCTTGCGCTGTTGCTTCGTATGAGGTGAATGCTTCCTACCAACGTTTCTATTTAATGACGTCCGGAAACGACCAGTGGATAAGAGTTTGGGAGGTCACAGTAAACGCAAACGAAGGAGTAAATCACATGCTAGACATAAGAAGGATAAAAAGGCTCAAAACAAATGTCGCAGATGTCTCGAGTATGACAGTACTGCCTCAAAGGAGGGTTTTGATCACGGGGGTGGGGATGGAAGTTACTGATACCAGCCTCGTCCCAATGTCTGAAGCTCCGAGACATTGTGGTCTGTGACATGGTCTGTGACATGGTGCTCCGACTGTTGGGGGGATTGTAGCCCTTTAAAGAGTAATGAAATACGGAGTAGTTCTTGCAGCGTCATCGTTGAATTGTTGAGTGAACACTGAGACATATAGAGGCTGGGAGAGGGGTAAGAGCGAGGGAAAAGGTGCTGAAGTCCGCGATAAGAGCAGATAAGATTGATTCGGCTAGATCCTAGCAGTCGAACCATGGTTGAGGCTTCTGGAAACGGGTCGGGGCTGGGTACCAAACTATCGCGTTGCCACAGCAACAGTGCACGCCAAGCTTTCGCGCAAACATAATGGCCGCATCACGCTTCCCTCTCCCTCTCTCTTTCCTCACACTCACAACACACAACTTCCACCCGCAACCGAACACGATCATCAGAAAAATACTCTCCACGATGGTCACCACCCGCTCTCGCGCGAAGCAGGAGCCTTCGGGCACTGCTGCCGCCAACTCCAGCAACACTTCTACCAACACTCTCAATGCACCTCCCAAACGTGCAAAGAAGGCGCCCGCTGCGGCAGCCGCGCCTACCACCAAGAAGCCCGCAAGCAAAGTCACAAAAGTCTCCAGAGTGACAAAGAAGGCTTCGCCAAAAAAGCCAGCTGCGATCACTGAGGCCCCACTAAAGCGGGCACCGAGGAAGACAGCCGTGCCAGCAAAGGCGGCACCTGCACAGGCGACACAAGTGAAGGCGACACAAGCAAAGGCTGCCCCAGCAAAGGCAACTCGGGCGAAGGCAACACAGGCGAAGGCGACCCAAGCAAAGGCATCACAAGCAAAAGCATCGCAAGCAGAGGCATCACAGGCAGAGGCGAAGGAAGTCCTTGCGACACCAGTCAAGCCAGCCTCGCCAGTTCAAGAGGAAGATCCGCTTGCGGAGTTTCCTCAGTACCCAAGCACCCCAGACGTGTATCCTCTCGCAGAGTTCCCTCAGTACCCCACCACCCCAGATGTCAACCCTCTGGCCCAGTTCCCCCAATACCCATCGACTCCCAACGTCAACCCGCTTGGAGAATTTCCGCAGTACCCTACCACCCCAGATGTTAACCCCATGGCGGAGCATCCTCAATACCCAACCACGCCAAATGTCAATCCTTTGGCTGAATTTCCTCAATATCCGACAACTCCCAACGTCAATCCTCTTGCAGAGTTTCCTCAGTATCCGACCACCCCTAATGTCAACCCACTTGCCGAGTTTCCTCAATACCCCACTACTCCGGCAGTCAACACAATGGCTCAGGTTCAAAGCCAGCCATCGACCCCAGAGCAGCGCCCTGCATCTACTCAGAGGACTGCATTCCAGTCGGATCCGACAACTCCCGAGCAAAATGTCTCCCCCGGAAAGCCAGAAGTCTCATTTGCTCTCAACGTTGAAGTGCCAAACCTGCCATCTATGGGTCTTCAGAACCCGACTCTTAACCCACCAAGTCTCCATGCCTCCAACTGGCAGACTCCAGCCCTCCAGGTCCCGTCTCTTCGTGCCCCATCTCCTCAACCCATTGCCAAGAGCTTTCCCAACGCATCCCCTTACAAATCTGCTATGCGCTCTCCTCAGAAGCCCGAAGTAGAGAGTCCCAAGAAGTCCGTCTCCTTCCAATCCTATCTGTACACAAGCACCGAGAGCATGTTCTTCAACCCCGACGGTTTGCTTGCAGGGAGCGTTTTCTTTTGTGATGTTCAGCACAAGGGCAGAGACCAGGCCCACCTGTATGCTACACTTCTGGAGGAACTTGGTGCTCTTGTTGCCGACAAATGGGACAAACATACCAGAGGAATCACCCATGTCCTTTTCAAAGACGGTGATGACGAGACGTTGGAGAAGGTCGCGGCCACGCATGGCGAGGTCAAGTGCGTCGATCTGGGTTTTATCCTAGATTGCGAGAAGTTCAACAAGCGCATGGACGAGTCGGACTATGCTGTTGATCTGAACCCCAACAATCATTCAAAGCCTGAACCAAAGAGGCAGGCCTACACCCCGGCACGCACACCTTCTAAGTTCTTCATGGGCCTTGAGACCAGCAGTCTGCCTAGCACTCCTCCCACCCCCACCAGCTCCGAATTCGACAGATCCTTCGTCGAAGAGGAAAAGGAGAACACCAAGCCGAGTCCACTGTACAAGCTCAACCCCAACGCATCCAGGAACATCATGAGGACATGCCCAACCAAGCTGTCAGTTCCGGAGTCTACACGGAAGCTCTATGCACAGACTCCTACGAGGAATGCAAGGCCCAGTACGTTTAAATACACGGGCCCGGTAAACAACAAATATCTTGCGCAGAGCCCAGGCCGCTCTCTTCTTTTCCAACCTCGCACGGCTCAGCCCACTCGCAAGCGAATGTTGGAGGACCTTGAGGACGATGAGTCCTTTGGAATGCCGAAGAAACTTCGCTTCTCGTAAATTCCTCAAAAATCATCTCCTCTTGCAGAGTGTCGGTATCTTTGCGCACCTTTCATGATACCACGGACTTCGTAACGGACACGAACATTCAGGGCGCATTACGGAGTTTTGTACGATTTTGAACTTTTGCTTTTCCTTTCTTGTAACAACGACAAAATCAGCAGTGGACGAGGATATGTCTACCTTTATGATTTCAAAAGGCGTTGGGTGGTAATCTGGAGTCCTGGAAAAGCATGATACGACTCATTGACTTTCTTTTTTGTATAACGATACCCCACGTCCCCATCGAGCGGACTAGTTTTGTGCTTTGGAATTGGAAAACATACTTAGCGGAGTGTCGGAGCTTTATCAGGCAGGCTCCATAGCCAGACTCCCTCTTAGGAGGTTGAGCAGTGGCTATGGGCCCGGCGTGGGAGGGATGAAGCAGAGGTACGGCCAGACTCACCCTTGGGGTTTGAGCAGTGGTCAAATCCATACTCTCCCCCTTTCGGCCTTGGGTTTTGAGCAGTGGTTAAATCCATACTCGCCCTCGGGTTTGGAGCAATGGTCCCAGCCTTGTTCACACCCTACGTCCCTGATTGTCTACACTCGCTGTAATTATCAACTGTAGTATAGCAATGAAAACAATAACTGTATGATGCGTCTTATTCATGATGTGACTTCAAATGATCAAATCAAGCACACAATTGGTATTACTTAAGAAATAGCGAACCATTCGTGAGTATTGACACCTTTCTCCTGATTCCAAGTAGCACACGATGCCTTCTTTCAACACGATGACTTCTTTCAACACGATGACTTCTTTCAACACGATGACTTCTTTCAACACGATGCCTTCTCTCGAGTAGCACAATCTGCCTTCTTCTATGTGGGATAGAGATACGGAAAAAAACGTTACTGTTCGCATTCTTGCCTGACAATCTATGGGGACGATTTATTCAGCACTGCAAAAACATTGATCCCGTGATAGCATGATTGACAGGTCACTGTTGCATCACAAGTATATTCTCGATAGCAAGGCCCAATACTCCACTCCGCCTTGCTTATGAATACCAGTAACTTGGTTAAGGTTGTCAAGTCATAAAAAAATAATCATTACCCTATCGTGATCAAGTGTGAAATGTGCCTTTGCCTATGCGGTAAGTTTCTCATCATGCATGCGTGGTCACAAACGCAGACATTGCCTTGACAGCATTACCATCGTGCAATCTTAGTAGCTCGGTGGCGCGCGGCTTCGAAACCTCAAGCTCCAATACCTGAGAAATCATCAGGGCAAGTACTTAATCTACTAGTATAGGAAGATAGTTGCAGAACATACGAGAAGTGAGACATCAGCAGCATCCACCTTGACTGTTTTCTTCTTCTCCGCAGGCGCACTCTTCTCATCGATACTCAAATTCTTCATAGCCTCTCCCAATGCCTTCGAATCGATGTCTTTCTTGGATCCATCGTCGGCATCTACGGCGTCGAGGGAAGAGAGCGCTTCGGCTGCTTTGCGGTCTTCAGCGGTAGCCGTCGGGGCATGGGGATCGGAGACGCCCTCCTGTATCGCTGAAGGTTGCGGTTCTTCGGCCATGGTTGCAGGCGGGGTGTATCAGTTATTGATTCTGCTCGCAGATGCAAACGTGTTGCCACGGGATGGCAATGTCTTACATGCTTTTCGAATAGACAAAGATGGAGCTCAAAGACGAAGCTAACCTGGAGGCTGAACAGTCGATGACGGGTGTTTCGCCAAGGAGTCGGTCCACCAATCACGACAAGCGAGGATTCTTCCGTTTACACATGGCTTTATTGAAGTGACTCTTCTGATTCTTTCTGTATGACTCTTGAGACACAGTACTTGGAAGGTTCGATTACTGCCAGCTTGAGCACTTCCAAAATCCGACTCGAATCAGCTGCAAACGATCTGAGACCTCTCGCTGCATTGAAAGGTTGAATAATTGTAAGTCTTACACTGGACAACCATGTTCAATTGACAACCTGCAACTAAACACCCTACTCCACTATTATGACCTGCCACATGGATTTTCCCTTTCTAGTTACATCACTTGGTTTGCGATAGCGATTTTTTGTCTCATTCTGTAATTTCAGAACCGTCTGACCTGGAACATGAGTCATTGATCCTACTGCAAACGACAACATCTTCTACACTCTGCATTCGAACAGACTGGCTTACATTCGATAGGAATCATACGAGCTTTGATTTAGGACAACAAAGCAGCAAGATGGGTCATACACAGGGCGCCAATGGTGATGGACAGAATTGGTCACCTGACTGTAAGTGGTATCCCTTCTACCAAAGAATTGTACTCTGACAATCTTATAGCATGGAGATCGAAGCCGATCAAGCAAATGGTGGAATATGAGGATTCAGAAGCCGTATCTGCTGCATTAAAGAAGCTTTCAAGCCTTCCACCTATTGTGACGCCGACCGAGATCACCAAGCTTAAGTCACACCTTCGAGATGTCGCGCTTGGAAAAGCGTTCCTTCTCCAGGGAGGCGACTGCGCGGAGTTGTTCTCCTACTGCTCCGATGAGCCCATCGACTCCAAGATCAAGCTTTTACTCCAGATGAGTCTGGTCCTCATCTGGGGCATGAACAAGCCCGTCATCCGGATCGGTCGCATGGCCGGCCAGTACGCAAAGCCTCGATCCAGCCCGACCGAAGTCGTGGACGGCAAGACAATTGCCAGCTTCCGGGGAGACATCCTCAACGACTTCGATCCCGCGAATCGAACACTGGATCCAGAACGTCTTGTCAGCGCCTACTTCCACTCTGCCACGACACTTAACTACGTTCGCGGACAACTGGCGAGCGGGATCGCAGACCTACACAATCCCCTCGATTGGGGCCTCGGCCATGTTCGAGACAAGGACCTGCAAACGAAATACTCCAAGATCGTGAACAGCATATCCGAGTCTCTGCGCTTCATGAGGACGATCGGAGCAGACACTGCCGGCCAGCTCCACACTGTAGATCTGTACACCAGCCACGAGGGTCTCGTCATGGAATACGAGCAAGCCCTCACACGGAGCCTAAGGAACCCGGGCGGCTACACGCCATCTCGCAAGTCATCAGACGGCAAGGGATGGTACAACACCGCGGCCCACTTCCTCTGGATCGGAGACCGCACTCGACAGATTGACGGCGGACACGTGGAGTACTTCCGCGGCATCGAGAACCCGATTGGCATCAAGGTCGGCCCGTCGATGAAGACGGATGAGCTGGTGCAGCTGCTGGACATCGTCAACCCGAACAAGGAGATCGGCAAGGTCACGCTCATTACACGTTACGGAGAGGATAAGGTGGAGGCGATGTTGGGACATCACATCGAGGCAGTGAAGGAGAGCGGCCACATCGTGGTCTGGCAATGTGATCCCATGCACGGGTAAGAAATCCTGACAGTTCAAGAAACCTACAGATCTATATGAAATATGGAGACTGATACTATTTTTCGCAGTAACACCCGGAGCACACCGACGGGCCTCAAGACCCGCCACTTCAGCAGCGTCTTCTCCGAACTCTCCTCGGCTCTCAAGATTCACAAGCAGCATGGATCTTTCCTCGGCGGCGTCCACCTCGAACTGACGGGCGACGCGGTTACGGAATGCGTGGGAGGCAGCGAGGGACTTGCGGAGGAAGATTTGAGCCTGAATTATACCACCTTCTGCGATCCTCGATTGAACGAGAAGCAGGCTTTGGAGCTGGCGTTTTTGGTAGCTGGGCATTACCGTGAAGTCGATCAATTGAGTGGCTCTGGAGCTGGCTTGTGATTGATTGTATATATAATGCGGCTCACGAGTGCGGCTCACGAGCAGTGTATCAAGCTACAAAAAAAAGTAATGCTGATTCCTGACTATTTGCACATGATTGCAACTCGGACGAACTATGGCGGGATGATCTACCCTTAGTACTCGTCGCAGCTCCTCGCTCGTTCGCAACAAAGACCCAATCCAGCCATAGTAGCGAAAAGGTCGCCAAGATTGCACACCGAACTGCACATCGACTACTCTGTACTGAGCTATATATCTCATTTCACTGCTGCCTTGGAGATCCACGCTATCGCCAGGAGATACAACAATTAATTATATCAGGGACGGAATCCCACGGATATCGAGTGCGAGAGTTGCGTGGAGACCTCTCTCAACAGGGGGCATCTCATTGGCTCTCCGCTAGGAGCCCCCCCAACCATTTGCCTTAGGCCCGAGCTTTCGAGATTTCGAAAAGGTGACGTTCATTCGCATCTCAACAATCCTTTTCCCTTGCTCCGTTCAGATAACCTCGCTCCAACGACCGACCTTCCCTCTTATCTTTCCCTCTCTGTTACCTTTATCAGCAATGGGGTCTGCAGCATCGAAAGGCGCTCGTGCCGCGGGTGCGAGCGCTCGCAAATATCCCACTCGCGTCCCACCGACTGCTACAACTACTACAACACAATCCACGACCAGCCATGCTCCTGCTCCTCCTCCGCCGTCCGCCCGGCCCTCTCAAGCAGGTCCTACAGTGCACCCGAGCCCGCAAGCCAGCGAGACGAAGACTCAAGGTACGCATTCATTCATTCACTCACTTCGAACATCCCAGAACGCCTTGGAAATCCCAAAGTGCGAAAGGCATGCCATGTCATTGACGTGAACTAACTGTGTGCCACCACAACCAGCCATCGACCTCGATGCCCGCGACCCAGCATTCGCCTCCCGACTGAACACCATCGGCGTCGTCGAGCCCAACCCGTACCACCCCTCGACCTCCTCGTCGTTCGACCCCAGCAGGCGCAACGCCGCGAATCAGTTCGCGGACATGATGACCGCGCCGCCGCAGTCGGCGTTTCCCGACCCGGGGAATAATCCCGCGTTGCGGATACTGCATTCCAGGCAGAAGATTCAGGAGGAGGCGGAGAGTGAGCTGGAGCAGTTGGGTAAGAGGGGGTTCAAGGGGAGGACGTATGTCGATGCTGGGATCTTGCAGCTGGCGCTCAAGAGGCTGCAGCGTGGGGAGAGCGAGGCGAAGGTCGAGGACGCATTTGACATCAAGAGGGGGCGACTGGGGTTGCTCAAGAAGGGATTGGTGGAGTCGGTATGATGAAGATGATGAAGATGATGATGATGATACGTCGTCATATATTTTGAGGAAAAGAAGATATATGGTACCTATGCGGACAAAGTTGTGGGGGAAGATGTCGCGAATCAACCGCTATGGGCTATGGCTACCGTTGCCATTGCCCGTTGCCGTCGCGGCCGTAAATCCTGCACAGCCGCATGGCGATACTGTTGTTGGACAACAACACGGCCATCGACGAACCCCAAAGGTGGCGCTCCCCATAACCAACCTAAGTCCGATGGAACATGCCATGCAATGCAACACTGTCCCGAATCCGTAGCGCCAGGAATCCCAAAACCAAAGAGAGAGCCAGAAACTCCAAAACCCGATGCCAAGTCATACAAGGACCACCACTACCGTCGGGGGGGTCAGAAGAAAGAAAGAAAGGAAAAAGGAAAAAGTCGTTACAAGAAAAGAAAAAGAGGGAAAAAAACTAAAACTCCTTTCGCTCATGGATGAAGTTATTCAGCGCCGTTATCGCCTCGATGAAGTCCTGCTGTGCGATGTCGAGGCCGTCGCCGCGATCGTCGCCCACCTTGACGAGGCCGTCCATCCTCAATTTACCCGGTCGCCAAGACTTGAGGACACGCCATCGGGTCTTTGATGTGTTGAACGACGGACATGATGGCGAGACGTCTTCCTTCTCGCGGAGGACTCTCAGAGCGTTGATGACGTTGAGGAAGATTCTGATGGATGATGTTAGTTGGAGACTCTTTTTTTTTCATCGGAGAGGTGCGACTCGTTACCTCTGCGTGAGATCGATGTCATGATCCCAGTTGTAGGCGGCATCCCGAAAGCTGTTCCCTTGGGCGACGATGTCGAGGAAGACGAAGAGGCTCTCCTCTACGCTGATGTCCTCCTTGGCCGTACTCGATTCGACGTTCTCGACGATCCAATCGGCGAGCTGGAAGAAGGTCATCTGGTCCATGTGGGTGAACTCATTGAAGCGGTCGGGTATTGTGTTGAGCAGGTATCGGGCCCTATCAGCCCCCGCGGTTCCCGTGACGGCCATATGGGAGTGGAAGTAAGTGGTATGTGGTTGCGGAACTGAAAGTGGTGATGGGAGTTCGCTGATTGATCGTTGTCGTCAGATCGGGCAAGTCAGGCGATGCCGGAGTTAGGAGAGGGGAGGGGTAGTAGTAAGTCGTAGTTATTGTGTAGATGTGTGAATGTATGCGTGTGTGATATGTCGCAATGTATTCAATACAGTCTTCAAGACGTGTGTGAAAGTATTTGTTGCTGGTTCAGGTGTGGTTCAGGTGATGGACTGGCTGAGATGGGGCTAAGGTAGAGAAATAATGGGGGGAGGGCAGGAAGAAAAGATGATGCGGGCCTTGGTTGCAGCGGAGGCGCAACGACTGGGCAAAGATGGCGAAAGAGAGTAGCTGAAGCGGCCAGTGGGGCCGGGTTAAAACGAGACGAGACGAGTGAGTGTACAAGTAGAGAGAGAGAAGAGAAGAGACTGGTCACTGAGGGTGGAGAGTGGAGAGGAGTCGGAGGGGAGTGAGATGATTCGAGACGAGACGACATGGGAAGATTGACATGTGAAAGAGACGAGACAGAGGCAAACACATCCATTAACATATGATGACAGGACACGATGCTGGCTCGAGCGCTTTGGATGTGACTCGCATCGCTTCGGGTCATGGCCCTGTCCAAGGTACTACTACTGCCAATTAACTAGTAGTGGTACAAGTATCACTGACCGAGTGACATCAGTCCCCGTATCCATCCATGATCCTTTCTCATCCTCTTCCTAGTCTTCCTCTTCCGACACTTCATCAAACACAAAGAAAAGTATGCAATGCACACTGTTCATGACAAAGTACTCCGTAGGCAATTACAAGAAGGAATTATTCCAGTTCTAGACTTTGCGCGCCATGGCTCAGGTTAGGCCAGGTCCGGGTCTTGCAACGTGGTTGTGGTGGTTGCGGTGGTTGCGGCGATGGTGGTGGTGGTGGTGTTGGCTCTAGACGGGGCTCCGAACGGTGGATGATGGATGATGGATGATGGCGGTCACGAGTGGTTGGTCTGACTGTGGACTGATTAACCCATTCTTGACACCCAAATCCAAATCTGATGATTCCCGAACCAACATGATGATGATGATGATGATGATTTCCTACTTGTCAACATTCTCGAATTCCTCCTCGGATCAGATCAGATCAGTGTACTTGCAAACGTTTTGGGTCGTACTTGTGATACGTGCAATCCATGGATGAGGCGGGCGGATGCGCGCGCGCACTGCCGGGACTGATCATGCAGCCAAAAGGGTGGATGTCATGTCTTCTTTTCGTTAATTATCGTGCTCGACACCGTTAATGGGCCATCGACGGCTGATAGCCGCCTGTTGCTCGGAAGTCAAGAATAATCCCCGGTCAGGGAAGGGGAAGAGAAGGGCAACGGTTGGATGTGAATGGTGGCATTATTCTGAGCACGAGGATTATTGTTATCATTGCACGGTAGATCGGATCTACTATGAAGGAGGTTAAACCAAGGAAGTTAGAAACTGTTTCGGCGGATCTTCCTTAGCTGGGCACGCACGCTGGGATGAATGACGGATGACGGATGACGGAGTTGGTCACTGGCCTCGCTTTGTTGCAGGTACAATTACACATCGCAAGCTGTGAGTTAACTACCTACTCATTTTACTCATGTATGACAGTTTGAGATACCCGTCTATCTACCCGTTGCCTGTGTATCTGTCTGCCTGCTCCGCTGACAACATGCATGGATGGTTACATGCTTAATCTACCTACCTAACTATCCCATGCTCTCACCAAGACCAAGACCATCATCCATGGCCATGTCTGACGGCGTGTATGCGCATGACGGCAAAGGATCGTTGACTCGCAATTCTCTCCTCCGACCTTCCACACCAGTGACACCACTAGTTAACTAATCAACCTCATCGTACTCGTAATCATTCTACTACTAACGCCCTCAAATGCTTGGCTACATCTCCTCCACTCGTAAAAAGAGCTGTCTCGCCTGTGTAAAAAGCAAACGAAGATGTGACCTGGGGTACCCGTCGTGTAAGCGCTGTTCCACCAAGCATCTGGACTGCACCTATCCCAATGCCGCCGCACGCCAGCACCAACACCAGCAGGTCGGAGTTGTCGTCCGCCAGACAACACCGGATATCGTGCCGGTCGACGAGGACAAAAACGACTTCAATCAAAACACCATACCAGTATCGAAAGACCAAACCGAATCAATAATACCTGACGCTCAGTTCACCCCCGAGATACGAGCCCTAGATCCGTCCTGGCTCCAATCCACTTCGGGTGCGTCCTCCTCTCGTGAAACACCCTTTCAGGACGACCTCAACCTCAGTCTGGACTTACCACCGCGGCTATCCGAAACCCTCCTGCCCCAGATACGGCAGATATGGGAGCCAACCATCCTGTCACAATCCCAAGTTCTCTTCGTCGTCGACAAAATATGCGCCTACATCCCATCCCTCGCGCTCTCTGGCGCCACGCCCTTCATCCATGAGCGCATGTACCAAGGCTGGCAGCCGCAAGCCTACCAAGACAGCTGCACCATCGCCGCCCTCCACATGGTCAAGACGCCGCAGAACAAAGCCATCCTAACCAAGACGATCGACTGCAAGATCTCCGCGCTGATCGCGTCCGCCAACACGTGGACGCTGGCCGAGCACCTCGCCGCCGTCCAGGCCCTCATCGTCTATCAGATCATCCGCCTCTTCGACCCGGACCTCGACCTCCAGCGGCTCGCCGACAGGCAGAACATCCTGCTCGCCATCTGGTCCGCCCACCTCTGGAAACGCTACTTCAACGAGCTCGACCCCACCGACAACTGCTACGACTCGTGGATCTTCCAGGAATCGCTGCGCAGGACGGTGCTCATGTCTGTGTTCTTGCGCGGGATCTGGTGCTCGTTCACGAAGGGCGGGTACTGCGACCAGGTGCCCATTCTGGCGAAGCTTCCCGTGACCAGGGACGGCGTGCTGTGGTCTTCGGACAGCGAGCAGTGGAAGGAGAGGAGGCCGTGTACGACGGAGGGAGGGAAGTTGATCTCCTATGGGGATCTGTCCGAGGGTTGGTCGGTCGATCAGGAACCTGAGAAGCTTCCTGAGTGGGAGCGGGTGCTGCTTGTGGCTTGTCGGGGTGCGGCTGACGCGAGGTTGCTTGGGTAGGACATGGTAATTAGGAGTGGGGTGGTGATGGGGTTGATTGGATGGCTTGGTGTTGAAGGACATAGGGTATGATGCTGCTTGGACGATGATGTTCAAGACTTGAAGAAGAGGAACATCCGGCGATAGCACTCGTTCGTCTTCACGAGATGTCGATGAAATGGAAGACATGAAAGCGAGAGAGCGAACATGGGAATCAGTTCTATATCATAAAATGTTCACGTAAGTTATACCATATCTAACTATTGACTTCTGCAACTTGAACCTTAATTTCTGCATCTTGAACCTTGACTTCTGCATCCTGACTCTTCACTTCTGCATCAAGACTCTTCACTTCTGCATCAAGACTCTT